>NC_056572.1:10567981-10590804 GCF_018340385.1 Cyprinus carpio | reverse complement strand
TGAAATTCCTGCCAAAAACAAGTGCCAGTAAAGAGGTTAAACATTTTCTTATTACTGCTATGTTACCAACCTCCACAATGAACAACACTAAAATGAGTGCAAGGACATTTTTAATACACCTACAAATGGAAAGGAAGACCCCTGATTGAAGTCATGCGGCCATCAACATTTCACACATTACATTTAGAATGCTACATTTAAATGTTGAATTAATGACTTATGTAAAAAAAAAAAGCAACAAACCTTCTATGACATTGGTCATCGTCACGATTCTGCTTCTTTGAAGTGATAATCACTGGGTCGCTTAGTGGAGTAACCTCTGAACATTCAGTGCAGAAGGCTTCAGATGGTGTGTGAAGCTCAGAGGAGGAAAATTACTTTGTGTTTAAAATTTCCCTCACATCGGAGGGAATCACAGCAGGCATTATTATTATTTTTTTTGAATAAAACGTATTTAACCATTTGAGATAGATTTCTGGCCTTCAAGTGGGTATAGGATTCCTTTCCTATTCCTCAAACCTTCAACATCGGTGGGGAAAAATGTTGGTTGTGAGGCTCGTACTGCTCCACAAACTTCTGGTTTTCCCGCCGGAAGAGTTCCCATCAACTTCAAACAGGTGCCAGTTTGCAACATATTTGGTGAAGGCATGACTGCCTTGGTCTGGCACAAGGACAATGCAAAGAATTGGTGTTGGCATCATATGTAACCTATGACGTGACCAAGCCTCGCTGTAGTATGAAATGGCGGGCTCAAACACAGAAATGTACTTTTTTGTAGCTGGGTCCACAAACGGTCACTAGGGAGGAGAGAGGGGCCCCTGCATTAATTCCCTTTTTCTGCTGTGCCAAACATCTCTCCTTCTTGTCCTCCCCAAACCAAAGGTCGTCGGGTCGACCATGGTCTGTAAACTTGCTCTATCAGCAAGGGAATATCCCTTTCAGCTGGTGGGCAGTATGCAAGCGCCTGAAGGTGATGACATTCATAGGAACGGATGTTTGACTGTTTAGCAAATTCTGTGTTGATCCTGCAGATGTCAAGGTCACATGATGTCCTACGTTCAGAGCCCCACGTCTTTTTGATGACATGGATCGGAGTGCTGGGTGTTGAAAATGATTTTGCTACCGCATATACACCATTTGTATAATCCACACACTGTGACTTAAGGTGGTTCTGGGCGGTAATGTCCATTTTTTGGTGTATGTTGTCTCAGAATATGCAGCTTTACATTTCTCCTGTTAAGTGTCAGTCCACAATTTGAGGGAGTGGGATGGGGGGGTGGTGCAAAGGTGCCAGGATCAGAGGAAAGGGGGGTAGAGACGGGAGGCATTGAAACAGAAGTAGTAGCTGGGTATGGGTGGTGTCGGGAAATGCAGCTACAGAGGAGGTGGCGGTGGTGTGCAAATTCTTCTCTTCTGTCGTCAAGCCTGGGAACATGCCTTTGTATTTGTCTTACATTATTACTGGTCTGGCCTACTGCAGTAAGACTGTGAAAATGGGCTGGGGTCCTGCACTGTTTTACTTTATTGCATTTTAAGATGAGTACCTGTGTATGTAGAAAAAAAAAAAGTTAACAAAACGTAGCGTGTACACAGCCAGTTACAAACACACATAGATAAATAACAAACAACAATAGTCTCATCACTTTAGTGGGGTTTTCCGCAGAAACTACAGCCAGCATGTCATTCTTGAGATTCCAAACATAACCAAAAAATAAAAAAAAAAAATAGATAAAAAAATGAATAAAACAAAAAAAAAAAGGATAAGAAAAACAAAAAAGAAAAAAAAAAAAAAAAAAAAAAAAAAGCTGCCAAATGAGACAATGAATGTATGTGGTTTTTCTTATTGAAAAAACAAACAAAAAAACCAACGCTTCAACCAACAAAAAAACAACAAAGAAATAACAAAAAAAATACATAAGAACAAAACAAATAAAAGTAATTATAAACAAGAACTAGAAACATTTAAAACATAAACCAAAAAAACATCTATAAACTCAAATCCTAAAAAAAAACAAAAAAAATAAACAACATTTTTTGCAAAAAAACAGTACAAAAATAAACTACAAACAAAACAAAAGAAATATGCGTTGAACAGACACGTTGTAAACAACGAAAAAAACAAATCAAAACAAACAAACATCTACTACCAGTTTTGCATCCAAAATAAAAAAATCACAAAAAAAACCAAACAAAGAAGTGTAAAAACAAAAAGGGGGGGAAACAAACAAACAAAAGAAAAAAAATAAAGAGTGAAATCACTATGATGTTTCCGGGGATATAAAAAAAAAAAAGTATAATATAACACTCTAATTCAATTGTAAAAAAAAAAAATACCTAAAACAAAGAAAAAACCTACAGAAATGACCAAAGTTAAACACAAGAACAAATTAAAAAAAAGATACAAAAAACCCAAACAAAAAAAGCCTCATGTCTTTGTAAAAAAACCATGGCACAAAACACACTCAAAGATAAGAACTCAAAAAAAACTGTAAGTTTTCAAAAGATTTATTAACAAAATAAAATAGAAAAAAAAACAAAACAAAGACAAAAGAAAAAAAAAAAATAAATTTTAACAATAAAAAAAAAACAAAAACAAATAAAAGAAACAAAAAAAAGCCAAAGTGTACTACAAAAGTGCTAGAACAAAAATTTTTCATTACTTCCAAAAAAAGAAAGAAAAAAAAAAAGCAGGGGGGGGGCAAAAAAATCACGATAACCAACAAAAAAATTAAAAAAAAACAACACAACAAAGCCATAAACAAAAATTCCGAACCAAACCCGATTTAAAAAAACAACACAACAAAACAAAAACAAAAAAAAAAAACAATAATACACAAAAACAACAAAAAAAAAAAGTAATGACAATGAAACAAAAAAAAAAAAAAACAACATATATGTGGCACAAGCCCAGGATAAAAGCTTAAGATAAAAAAAACAAACAATGGATGTGGGTGTGGTTTTTCTGAAAAAACTTCTTTGTGATGTTTTGGTGCGGCTGTTTGGAAAAACAAAAAAGGCTGCAGCAAATAATAAAAAAATATAAAAAAATAAAACCCCCTAAAAAAAAAAAAAAAAAATAAAAAAAATAAAAAATCAAGTGGGGCCATCCTATGCTTGGACAAAAAAAAAACAAAAAGAAGGGCCTAACCATAATCTAAGAATATAAAGTGTGTGTGTCCTGTCTATGTAGCATCTAACATGGGCTCCAAAAAAAAGAAACAAAACAAGGTAAAAGAGAAAGAAAAAAGAAAGAAAAAATTGCTTTCAGCAAACAAAAACAAAAAACGAGAAGAAATAGTGGTAACGAAACAAACATAGCAACACAAATAAGGTCAATAAAATTACACCAAAAATCAAAAAAAGACTCCCAGAACAGAAAACACGAATCCTCGATAAAAAAAAAATGGCAAAAAAAGAAAAGCTAAAACAAGGCCAACTAAAAAAAAAAGCAAAAATTTTGTATAAAAAAAAATGAATCAGCTCTACTGCTTAAGAAACAAAAAAAATAAAAAAAAATAAAAGCAAAAAAATATAAGCCCACAAAAAAACATACTAAACAAAATTAAAAAAAAAAAAAAATATTATAACAAAATAGAAAACAAAAAGATCAGATACTAAAAAACAAAAAAACAAAAGACAAAAAAAACAAAGAAACAAAATAGAAAAAAAAAAAACAAAAGGTATAATCCGCAAAATGCAAAACAATAAAATATAATCCAACTAAAAAAAAACACATATAAAAAAATAACTCTCTCACAAAACACCCTGAAACAAACTTGATAAAGGAAGAACCTGCACGACCCAAAAAAAACAATCAAAAAACTAAAGCAAAAAAATAGAGAAAAAAAATAAAAAAAAAAAAAAACACTTCAAGGGCGAAACCAAAACATAAAAAAGGTGGAAAAAAAAACAAAAATAAAAAGAAAAATCCTAAAGTAAAAAAAAAAAAAGGAAATAAAAAAAAAACAAAGAAAAAAAGAAAAAAAAAATAAAAAACAAAAAAAAAACAAAGAAATACAAATAAAAAAAACAACAACAAACAAAACAATAAAAACAAGCAAAAAATGCAAAAAAAAAAGTCAATGGCTCTCAAAAAAAAAAAAAATTTTTTCAAAAAAAAAACAAAAGCCAACACAAAATAGTAAAAAAACATAATAAAAAAAGAGAAAAACACAATAACACAAAGAAAAATAAAAACATAAAAAAAAAAAAAAATCTCCCGCTCACAAGAAAAAAAAACACATTAACAAAAAAACAATAAAAAAAAATACAGCCCAAAAGACAACCACACAACAAAAACACTTCAAAAAAAATGGCAAATAAAAATAAATAAATGTTAAACAGAAATAGCACAGTAAAAACCGCGAAAAAAAATAAACCAAAAAAAACACCCAAAAAAAAATAGAAAAAAGCCGCTGCCAATAAGATAAAAACACAACAGCCCTCAAAAAAAAACTAAAAAAAAAAACAATAAGGGCAATGTTTCTCAACTGAAAGAAACAAAATACAAAAAAAAAACACAGGGACCTTGAGGAAAACCAGACTTGTCAGGTGTCCCTCAATGTCGACCAGGACACAACCAGAGGTTATGCTCTGAGACCATAAGTGTGGACATCACCGACCCAGAGCAACTTGCGGTGGACCTTCTGTAAAACAATAGCGCATAAGGCAGAAGGCAAGCCTCTTCCACGGCCCATATATGCAGTGCTAGCGGCAGATAATACATACCCCGGGAGGGGAGGCACGGTATGCCTCACCCGTCCAGTGGAGGGCCTGTATTAGGACAAAAACTTCATTGTAACTGACCACCGCCACCTAACAATGGTACCTCCGTATACCCCTAGCCTAGCGTGCACCTCGCGTTGAGCGAGGAAAAGTTGACGTCCATGGACCTGGTGAGCTCCCTCATGCACGCTCCGGGACAGAAAGGCACTGAGGACCGGTTGCTGAGAACCCAGCACAAACCTACACTTCCGAAGAACACCAAGACCGTCCAAACAAGAGGGGCTCGGGTACATGGTCTAAAAGTCCTGTCCAATGCGATCCCTACAACAAAACGTGAGCAAAAAAACCACTAGCTGTAATTTGTTTGTCCCGGAAATCACAAAACAAAAAATAGAAACCCGAGAGTATGGCAGCAACGGCAAGCTGAATCAAAAAACGTCCAGATAACGAACTGTGACTTGCATAAAAAAATCTAATCGGACAAGAACGAAATATAAAAAGAAAATCACCAATTACTAAAAATAAAACTGCTCAAAATAGAGGACGCCTCAAAATGTTTACACAAAAAAACCTTTAACATCTGGGTGCGGACTTCAATGAGTGAATGGACACACCCACAAGTTTGGTTCCCTGGAACATTTTTGCAAAAAATGTATAAAAAAATAAAACCCCCGGCCCGTGTGTCCCTGCCCTGAACCATCAAAAAAACTAAACTTGCACACTGCCATGGACCAGAACTTAAAATCAAGGCCAGCGCAGTCGAAAAAAAAAAAAAACTAAAACAACTACATGGATCATCTTCCATTCCACAGCTCATTCGCCCGCAATGAAAAAATGAACCAAATATGATCTCATCACCCGCACAAACAAAACCTGTGAAAACTACTATCATCGTGCATAAATCCCGCCATGCATGTGAAAAAAACAATCAAAACCTATACATAACATCACCCAGGTCCCCGGGTAACGACAAATTCCAGACACGAAGTCAAAAATTGACACAACATATTGCTAAATCAAAACATCCACATAAACTTTAACATCAAAAACATAACGCTGCGATTAGGGTGACACCAACAAATTCGTACGCTAAAGAGTCTAAGTAAAAAAAAAAAAACTCAACCAACTGCGACTTCTTAGTTCTTAAACAAAAAATAAATCTTTTCTTTTGATAGCAGCATGCACAAAGTTTCGGCGAACATAACAAAACAAGAATTCTGCAAGATAAACAAAGCAGGATATCAAACACGCCTAGAGGTGTTTGCTAACACCCACTCAACAACAAAAACCAACACACAGCTATGAAATGGCGCACATACCTATCCACAAAAAAAAACATATAACACATACGCGTTTGAAGCTCTATAAGCGTCAACTTCTCGCAGTAAAGCTAAAAAGGACAAACCCATGTGTTTCGGAGCAAGGTTTCTTACTCGAAAAAAAAACAGTACAATAGAACAAAAAAAACACGCTCAAAACAAAAGGCACAATGCAGAAAGAAATGCGTGTGCCTATACCTGGTTTAAGACGAGGTAAATAGTACATGGCTACAAGCAATGCAACACTTGAACGTAATTAATATACCAAAAAAAAAATACTGTATGCCAAAAAAGATCAAACCACTATCCATTACACTTTTAAGAGGGTGCTAACTCCAAAACTGGAAAAAAAAACAAGAAAAACAATAAACTGTCTGTGTGATCGCCCAAAAAAGCAGTGCATTAAAAAAACAACTACGAAAATCCCCAACGTCTTCATTAGAAGGTGTGAGCAAAAATAGTGGTTTTGAAAATCCCTAAAGTAACTCTCTAAAAAAAATTTATTCTTCCCTTTGTAAACAAACCTATCATTAGTTGAATCAGCAATTTTTGTTGCAACAAAAAAAAAAAAACAAAACACTAAACTCAACACGCGTTCAAAAAAACTAAAAAGCTCTCAGTTTAAAACTCTTTTACAAAATAAACAAAAACAAGAACAAAAAGACTGTTTAATCAAAATTACCTCAAACATTGTCAAAAACAATGGTTTTAAAAAAAAAAAAAGGTCATACAACAAACGTTAATTAACCACAAGAACATTTGCAAAATTGCAGTAAAAAAGAAAAAAAAAAAACTTCAATGTTAAACATTCTCATAACAAAAAAAGATAAAAAAACAAAAAAAAAAAACAAAATTAACATATTGACTTTTTTTCTATCACAGTCAGACTATCGTTATAACTTAACAAAGGTTTTAATTGTAATAGAATCACAAGTAGTTCACTCTTCATTTGGAACAACTGTAGAGTCAGTAACTAGATAAGTGTAATGATTAAAATTTTTTTCTAGTGGGCAGGACAAAAAGGTATGTAGTTGACATTGCATTGTTAGATATAGTAGACATGACCAAACTGAATGTAGTTAACATGGCATTATTTTATATAGTAGGCATGACAAAATTCAGAGTAGTTAACCTGACATAATCTTCTCTATTAGGCATGGCAAAACTTTATCTAGTAGGAGGGACCAATCTTTTTTTTGTAGTCTTAACTAAAGGAATTTAAGTTTATACAACAAGATTACAACAAATAGTTTCAAACTAATTAGATTTTGTTGGGAAAATGTAATTAAATTTCGTGGAAAAGTTTACTCAATTTTTTTTAAGTTCGTTCAACAACTTTTTTTTTTGAGTGTATGCATACATAATTACAATTCACAATTACATGAGTTGTAAACAAAATGTGATAGAGACTGCTCCCAATGAAGAGACTGTAAATAAAGAACAAAGTTAGATTGGATTACAGGTTCAGTTGGTGGAGTTGGGGTTGGAGGAGGGAGTTGATTGCAAGCAGCGATGCGACAGAAGAGACGCTGAAGAATGGGAATTTAAATAGACCGCATGTGATAGGTCTCAAGACTGGATTGGTACACGTCAGGAACAGCTGACTGTCGGCTGATGCAAGCGTGACTAATGTGGCCTGACTGAACTAACGCGATGCTGAATATATAAAAAAAAAAAAACGTAGGGCTACGCTAATTTGTGTGACACTCATTTTATTTATTTTCTTTATATCTTTATTTGATTTAATCCATATGATCACACAGGAACCTCACACACACACAAACAACATTAGTTCTACCGTTGCCTGAAATTTCAGCCATTCATCATCAAACTAAAATGCAGTCAACTAAACAAAAGTTACACTGTTTATTTTAAAAGGTCCCCTGTATAATCAGCGTGCTGCAACCCCCCCCCCACCCACCACCCACCAAAAAAAAAAAAAAAAAAAAAACATTCGAATTTGAGGATAGTACAAGATATTAGATCAGAGTGAAGAATATAAGCCATGTTTAGGCTACATAAGCAAAAAGTTATGCAAGGAAACAAAAACACAAATATTACAAATATGTCAAAATGGCAATATTTGGATTCTCTGCTGTGGTAATGAGACAACCTCATGAGCCCAGTGACATTTCAGTGTTCTTGACATTTGTACATGTGTTAGTAATAAATGCACTATAGCAATAACCTTGTGATTGTTATATTTTAACAATATGGTTTTATAATAATAATTCTGCGGTCATTCTTGTTTTGTTTCTGATACTCGTTACATTTAAAAAACAAATGTTTTTAGATTAACGGGAAACTAAATAAGCTGTTTATATTTACCAGTATTTTAATTTACCCACTAAGTTTCTTGTATAGCAATAACAAGGTTAACAGGTGCTTTTGGAGGATATAGATTCAATTTCATCTTATCAATAGAGATTATACTATTCCTTCTTTTTTTGGCCAGGTTATCGTTTCTCTGTGTTTGTTAATACAAAGGGGCGAGGCTTTTCTAAACTCGTGGGAGATTTTAGGGGCATGATATTTAAATGACGATTGTTTTTCCTGGTGCCACATTTATCAAGGGGCGATCATTTCGATACAATGAGATTTGGCGGCATTACAAATGTTTCTTCATGAATCACCTGTGAACTCTATCGGAAGTCATGATTTTTTCTGCACCACACACAATCTGCAAACTCGTTTTCTTCTCTTTCTTCTTTTCTTTCCTTTTCTTTCTTCTTTTCTCTTCTGCCTCTACGTCTACTGATAAATGAGGCGCAGGGGGTCTACAGTTTTTTTGTCGTTTTTTATTAATTATTTTTTCTTACATGATATTTTACTTGTCACTTTAGGTTCTTTTATGTAAAAGCACTTTGAATTAACCATTTGTGTATGAAATATTGCTATAATTAAACATAAACTTGCCATTGCCTTTGCCGTTGCCTAAGTTGCAACCGCAGAACAGTCAGCATTTCAGTTTCAGCCCCAGTATCCGGCCCACATCTGGCCTGCAGGGAATTTTCACGCATGCCGGGATATCTGTGGCCCGAAACTGCTTGCTGTCTGGGAATGTAATGTAATACTATAGTAATGTAATGTGGGCAAGCAGATTACAGGGCTCTGCACAATTTTTAAAGTAATGCATTAACGTCCTTAATACAAAGCAAAGCAATAAAGCGAGTAACAGAGATAAAGAAATCTCTTGTGCCGCCCCCCTACCGAGTATTTCACCCACACTGCAGACTGCAATCTAAAATGAGTGAAAAAGTGAAATGGACCTTCTTAAACATACAAACACTTTAGAAAACAAGTTTTTCAGGAACAGGATGGTATGCCTCTGTACTTACCCTACATACATGTCTATTTGAAAAAAATCGAAACAAGGTCCAAAAGAGGTCTAGGTCCAATAGGGTTCTAAAGAGGGGTCGTCCATGTTTTTTGTTGCTTTCGCAATCGACTACAAGTATGAACCTGCATTCTCCTTCCCCACGTGGCTTTACGATTTTACAGAGTTAGCGTTTGGGAAACCATGTCTGATCCTTTTTTATTTGATATTCACATTGCTGATGTAATTCTGTTCATTTGTTCAGCACCTCGCTCTATGATGCAGACTGGCTTGTCTTTGAAGATAAAGTCAAGGGCTTCACAAACGTGAAGAATGAAAAGCAGTCTAAATAACTATGAAACTGCCAGACAGTGTGGCCATGCAGATCTGCCATTCACTAGAAAACGAAAAGGATGCATGGGTAATCTCTGCATGCCTTAATTGAAAGACTGATTGGGCGCGCTGTTAGGACTGTACAAGCAGCGAAACGTATCAAAACAGGTCAACATGCCTTATCGACAGCTTCCTTTTCCATTCCTGAGTTATATTCCACATCAGTATATTTTATTTTGGGATTACAGCTCACATTGGGTCTCTCGCGTTGTCATGCAGTGAATCTGCCCAATTCATGAAACCAGCTGTGTCGTCATCAGCCACTCTCTGCTGTCGCTCTTGATAAACTGTGGCGGCTGAGCCATGCGAGCTGCTCTCAAATAAATCATTGCTGTTTCCGGTACTTTTGCGATGCACACACGTGACAGTCACGTAGGTACATCAGTGCCATGTCAACTTTGCGACAAAATAAATCTAACTGGCGCGTGCATCTTGACTTGTCAAGTCAGCATTTGAATGATCTGCGCAGCACTGCGGTTAAGTGGAATGCATACCTGTTGTCCTTTGGGGTGGATTGTATCGACACCCTTTTGGTTAACTATAATAGCCTCATGTTTCTTTGTGTCTTTGTCTAGCTTTCTTTGTGTAACCGCTGTTGGTGAGGTTTTGTCACATCCATGTCTATGTTCTCAGTTTTTGCCATTGCCAATGCCTATAAGGTCTTTGTTTATGTGCTACTGACTGATTTGGGATATGATGACAAACTGCCACTGGGTTCTCACAACACTCGCTCAATCCTGGACTCATAACCCAAGGTGTAAACAAGGAAAATACTTCCTCAAAAGCCATTCCAATCAATAAACCAATCAAGCAGTCAATCGAAGCTTGTGTGTTTTTGTCATTGTCATTATCACATCACGGTTTCTCTTTTGATAAACGTCTCCACAATGGTTTACTAATTATTTGAGCAGCACCCAATGGATTGACAAGCCGACCTACTAAATCGTAGGTGGATTTATGTGTAAGCATCAAGTTTAATCGCTCATTTCCAACCTGCTGCGTTTCAGCTAGCAGTCTGCTTTTTCATTGCTCAGCATTCTTTTTTTTTTTTTACTTTTTTTTTTTTTCCTTTTTTTTTTTTTTTTTTTGTATATACTGTTTTTTTTTCCCTTATTTGACATGTGTTAATTGTTTAAACAAGAGTGTTTTTTTTTTTGTTTTTCATTTTTTTTTCGTTTTTTTTTTTTTTTTTTTCCACATTTGTGTTGGTTGCTCGATCAGCCCTTTAGCTTTTTCTTTTCATAGTTAAGTTTCTTTTTTAGTAAAGGCCCCATCCTCAGGACCCACAGTACTATATTCTTCTGGTCTTTGACATCAGAACCAACCTAGAAGCACTTTCATCTCACTCTTCCTAAGTGGCATGCAATACAAACAGCTATGTTTAAAAAATAAGAGAGGGGGGGAGCCCACCTGACACACATTGCCTGCCTTAGATATTATACATATTTTGTAGTAGTTCAAAAGTGCTTCAGCTGGTAATCCTGGCAGTGTTTCCTCCATCGGAGGATGCCACGATCTGCTGAAAGTCAAATGAGGAATTCAGATTTTTATCAAATAAATTCTGCAGAGTGGACTGTTTTAACAATTATTATTATTTGCTAGGTACTGATTTTCTTTCTTTCTCTCCAGCCAAACCAAAAATGCACACTGTAATATGTGAAACAAATTCAAACATAAAAGCAAATCTATGGCTGTGAAATGATACTATAGCGACCGAACTATGAGTCTCAGTCCAGGGACTCACCCTTGTTAATGTCAGAATATTGTTATGAGATCTGAAACTTACCTTAATGTTTTTGGCGGCGAGTGCTTCGCTCTGCAAGGGGTATTAATACGCTAGTAGAGTAACTCCGATATCTTCCCGTGGGCGAAGCAGTTATGGTGATCATGTACTCTACGTAGGAGGAGTTGGCGGATGGAGGAGGGTATGTGGATGTAACGGCATGTCCTGTTGCAACAGAAACTCAAAAGCTGCACTCAAGCAGTGTGTCTGTTGCGACAGACTATGGCAGCGTGTTGATTATATCTTATTAATTGTAAGTGGGAGGAGGTAAGTTAGGGTTTACAATCAGCTGAGCGTCAGTCTGTGCTGATGCTTCAGTCACGCCGTGTACATTCGAACTACTTCTTTAGAGCTCCATTCGTTGCTCAAACTAACTTCATTTCAGTCAGGACCACTTGGAAGTCATGTCAGAATATTGTAGATGCTCGTTGGACTTATGTTTACGTGGGCAGAGCTTTTCGCTTCTGAAGCGGGTTCAGATTCTGAGCTAATCCGCAGGCAAAACCTCACTGAGGGTTTGAAATCCCCCCAAACATCACAAAGAACCGTAGTAGTCTCAGTTCTAAGATTATTCAGGGAGTGCACTCTCTGAATGGTTGGAAGCGGTTGGCATGCCTTATCAAGTTAAAGAGAGCAGTCTCTTACTCTCTGCAGAGATTTCACCATTATTATTAGAATCATGTCACGTGTTGGCATGATGAGCCAAAAAACGTTCCAATTTGGCCACATTATCCACATTTCCCATTGGATGCCGATGTCTTCTCTTCCCCTGGAAAAGCTTTGTCTCCTATGTCTTTCATTGTCTTCCTTATTAGGGAGGCTGTTGACTTCCCTCCAGCAGTAAAAACTGGCACTATAATGCGCAGATGGTTGATAAATTGCTGCACTCTCTCATCAGCTTTGTTCTCAATCCTGGTCCTTGAACCCATCAGTAGACTTTGCTCTGTGTACCTCCCACTCTCAATGATTGGTCTTCTCGTGATCAACTTCCCAGCCTCTTGTCTGTCTGCCGCAGGCTGATAGTGTCACTTAGTGGATTACGCTTGTTCCTCGGCTGGTGGAGATTGGCTGGGTATTTCAAGAATGATCAGGTAATGCGGTTCGCTGGTAAAGACTTCCTGGACTAGAGGATTAATTAAGAATTTTGAATGATACTCTGTACAAAAAAACGTTGAATAACTCCATTAAATATATGCTTTGAGTTAACATTTCCCTCTCCAACAACCCAATGGTAGCCTGCATGGAAGCTAGGCCATAGGCATTTGATTGTCTCCTTTACGTAGTCATGGGAGACTGAAAATGGTGACATGTGATAGCATGAATAGCCATTATCACACTATCCGTTGGGGGGGGTGGGAATATTAAGCGATTTTAATAATATTGCGAATGTTGTAGCTACGCCACGCTGCAGCCCCTAGAGAAATAGGAAAAGAATAATTCTAGTCTATAATTAAATAATAGCTACAATAGTTGTGATTTAATTAAGGCTGGTCCTTGAATAGAACTTATAGCACAGTTGAAATGAAGTCTAGACATGTAGCACAGTGAATTTTTCACATAGTCATCAAAGTCCCTTCTGAACTTGGCGACGTAGAGTTCTAAGGAAGAAGTTAACGGAGATAGAGGGGAGTTTTCACGCCAGGGTTAAGCGAAGAACAAATTCAGTCCTTCAAAATGCCTCTCAGTATAGCAGCTCAGCTCCTTGTATTATCCATGACATGGGGAATGGGGACAACGGCCCACCTCCCACCTAAAATGGCGGTTCAGTTCTTACCGTTCGTTTCTCATCCAGTCCTCTGACTTAAACATCCGTCATTTTAAATCACCGAAATAGATTAAATCTGACTGATATGACTCGTCTCATAATAGGTTTCATAAAACACAAGATTCACAAAAATTGCATTTCTCATGCTGAGCAGTCATACCTGTGGCGCTGTCCCAACATGCGCGCTCGAGAACTTGCGTCTGCCCGAATCCATGGTAACTGAAGCGCCACTCAACATCAGGCAAGAGGCAGACTGTATACATCATTGCTACGACTGGCTCATAATTAAAAGGCGGGATCCAGGATCCTATTGGGCCACTCTCGACGTGCCTGCATATTCCTTCCCATTGGTGGTTGATGACAATATGCAACTTATTGCTAGATACGATTTCCCGGGACTTAAAATGCACTTGTTCCTCCAAGCCAGCCACTAGTGACAAGCAAAGGCCTTATTATGTACTGATAGAGAAACTTTTGCAAGTCAGTTAGCTATGTTTCCATCCAAAGGATTTCAAATAAACGGTACTGTCTGCGCCAAATTACTTTTGGATATATATATTGCCATTTAATAACATCTATATGCGAATAGAATAAATCACCATTCCTACTCCAATTCGAAGGAAGTGAGGTCAAACGGGTTCGTCAAAGAGGGAATTCTTGCACTACCTGAGTTAACTGGGGGAGGCACCTAAAGGGGCGGGGCACTAAACATCAGCACAAGAATTACAGGAGGAAAGACGCCATACTGAACTATACTGCCTCTGCATATATGATGAATAAATTCTTACTTACTGCAAACCTATCATGTCGCAACCACGAGTACGACCCACGATACAATGCCTTGATCACGAGAGATTATCAGCAGGACACTGGGGGGGGGGGCCGATCTTGTGGAAACATCACGCTAGTCGCCAAGACGATTTTATAACAGAATACACTTTTGCGCCACAGCACCCCATCCCCAGAGCCGAATGCTCAGGCATTCGTCAGAATGTGACTAGACTTGAAGAACTGAGAGTAAGTTAAAAGTTATACTATGATTGAAGAAAATTCCTGCTATTGCATCATCAGAGAATAGCGCAATTACGATTTTATAATATATTAACATATATATTTTACTATTATTTTGAGTCATCAATATATAATTCACCCTTGCTAGGCGAGAGGTTACTCAAAATTCAAAATCATTAATAACTGTAATGTTTCCAAATTTTGGAAGGTAATTTAAGTAATACTAATAATTCCTAATATACTGTTAGTATTATAAATATTATGTACTTTCTTAAAATATATTATTATATTGTATGTCATGATTATTAAAATGCTGCTTTATTATTTGTTACAGGGACCGTAGATTTTTACAATATAAGCTATATATTTTAATGTGCTAAAATAGTATTTTTAATAATGAGTGCTGGGGCGTGGCTTGTGGGCGTGGTCAGATGTTCCTTCTTTTTTGTCTCTAGCTGATCACATGCCTGTTGATCTTCTTGATGATGTAGGTTACTCTCGATGCAGGTTTGGGCCGATCTCTACTGAACTGTCCTTCCAAGTCATGCTGCGTACACTGGTCGATGCGGCGAAACGTGTGTTAAAAACATGACCTGAATCTGAAGCGAAAACTGTATGGTCACGTCCTTAAATGCGTTTGAAACTATCCTGAGTGTTTATGACGAACTAGAGAAATGTTAGGCGGGTATCAGTGTAACAAATTAGCATTTTAAAGCTGTCTTGAGCTGAACTAGAAGCAAGTCTCTGTGCGACAGACTAAAACTTAGCGTGTCTGTGTGACAGAACTCAAGGCTGACTAAGTGTGTCTGTGCGACAGACTATGGCAAGTGTGAGTACGGATGGTCTTATATACAGTATATATACACCTTATTAATTGTAGTGGGAGGAGTTACAACCTGCCTGAACTACGTTTGAGCTCCATTCGTCGCTCAAAATTAATTAATACTCACAACATCCTCAACAGCAAAGAACAAAAGAGCAAAAACATGGTCGAGATGGAATTTAAATCTTCTTGGAAACACCAGTCATTGAAGCACATTTATTATCTACAATGAAACAGAACATCCCAGGAGTGTTACCAGCATCGAAAATGATGGAGGCTACGTATGGTATGGTTTTACAAAGTAAAAGAAGACAAACATATGATGCATTGCTGATGCTCTTTTTCCAAAACACAACTCGCTTCTGGAGTAATTATGGACCCCTGGAAAGGAGCGGGAACAATAGCAGATGTAGTGGGTCTTGCATAGAAGGTATATGCCAAAGCCTAAATGAACATCTTTGCTCCTGTTAGGAACTATGAGAAAGTGGAGGAAACAAGCATTTAAAGAGCCAAGTTGCATTAAGAGTATTGCATTTTTATCACAGACCAGTCACTGCATTACACATGTACCACTCACAAACAATCATTTAGACTTGGCAAGCTCTACCACCACTTAACCATTAATGGGTGTCAAGTGGGGTGGTTATATCTAAACTAGCTTTTCCTCTAAACATGCCAGAGAAGACTTGAGGGGAAAATAATCTTTTATTTTTTCTTGTTTTTTTTTTTTTTTTTTTTTCATAACATTTGGCTCACTAACTCATAGACATTAGTTACTTGCACTCTCTTTTTCCCCTCTAATTTATCTTGATTAAAAGCTCACTCAGCAAAAACAGAAATTCATTTTAAGACATAATTATTTACCACTATGTGCTTCTAAATTTCAAATAATTGATGTCCTTTATACTGTTAATACTGTACTGTACTGTTATACTGTTATATTCAAAGAATTAATTTTTAATAAGTCAAGCCAAATGGGAAAGGAAAACTCAGGAGTAAAGGAACAACAACACACACACAAAAAAAGAGAATATAGCCTACAATACAACTAATGCAGAGTTCACACTGCACAATTATCAAACTCATCAGATCGCCATTGTTTTCACACTGCGTGACTATCTTGGGGTAGCATTCAGTTGCTGCTGTGGTTCACATTGCAAGATTGATCAGCGACAGGGGGTTTCACATTGCATGGACTTCACAATAGGAAGAATCGCAGACAGCTCTGTCTGGTAGGGATGGGAGTATCGATCCAAAGTATCGATATATCGATACTCAAAAAAAAAACAAAAAAAAACAATAGTAAGGTGTGTTTTATTTACCAGTGATTTTGTTTATTTAACAAAAAATACAAAATAAAAAAATAATAATAATAATGTGTACAACATTGAATTGGACGAATAACCTATGTTAGTGAATAATTGTGTAGGATACAACGATTTTCCTGCTCATCTGAACACACGCAAAAGCTGCAATACAGAACCAGTCCATCACAGAGAGCGTTCAGTGCATTCAAACAGGGCTGTGTTTCCCAAAAGTATCATAAGAAAGCATTAAAGCTTTTGGGGAATGGCAGCCCTGAACAATGCCTATCAGAGAACAGAAAGAAAAAAGAAAAAAAAAAAACATACGTTTGAGTTATTTCATAATAAACACATTGAAATTGTAGCCTACATAATTTGTGAAATTACATTTATCTAAATTGAACGTTGAAAGATAATATTGATCATGTTCTGTTCTGTAATGTTAATAGAAATCATACACTGTCAGAATAAAAAAGGCTGCATTTTATGCATGCAACAGTTTGTCACTGGCAGACCCTTATGAAAATGTACCATGGTTTTACTAAGGTGAGTGACCATAATTCAGCTGTATTTGTAGATTTGAATCGTATATATATATATATATATATACAGTATAACCTAATAAGTTACAATTAGGTATATTTAATGTTAAGATGCGTTTTACACAAAGTTAAGTGGTTATCATTACCCAATAATTTTATACATTTCATAATTTAAAAAGTTTAGTTCAAGTATTGTTTCTGTATCAATATCGATGATACTGCCATGAAAAATATCTGTATCATATCGAAAACAAAATAAGTGGTATTCCCCATCCCTACTGTCTCTTCCACAAACTACGTTTCACAACAAAACACACATGAGAAGTGATAAGGAAATAACATGAGAACTCGCGTGCGTCAGACCGGAGTTCTCGAGCAAGACTGGAATTATTAAAAAAAAAAAAAAAAAATATATATATATATATATATATATATATATATATATATATATATATATTGTAGCCGCACTGGGTAGTACGTTAACGTTAGCTCAAATGATATATAGGGAATTTTTAATAATTAATCAGGAATATGATTAATATATATATCTCGCGTAACAGGTTACATTAAAATTATTGAAGATGAAAAAATAGGTCAATTGTATATATCAATAACTCATTACAAAGGCACTGTAATTTACTCATTAATATGTAAATATTCCATTCTTCATATCAATTAACGTGATATCTTTTACTGGGAATTAATGCAAATCAAACAGTGGTTTGTACACAACAACGTCCCGTAGATTAACTTATCAACTTCAATAAAGTTATCACTTCTTATAAATTCCAGGATGAAGGTTTAGTTCTTTTTTCGCTATTTTCAATTGTTCAGAAAACCTACTTTTTCAAACTCGGCCCTAGAGGTCATTGAACCGATTTTCACTTAAAATTGGCTCAGATCATCTTCAGACGACGCTTGGCAAAAAAAAAAGCCATGGAATTCAAGTTGATCATAGTCGTGATCGTTTCCTAAATACCACTTACCAGAATTTTACTTAAAAGCACGTTAAAAATGCTTTGTGAGGCTATAACTGCTCAAGCACGATTTGGCCTATTGAGATCAAACTTGGTGGTAAGCTATAACAAGTATGTCCTGAGGCTACCCACAGCAGTTTTTCGTGCTCACGCCACCCAGTGGGTCAGGAGATATGAAAATGCATATTTTTGCTTATAACTTTCTCGAATGGTTTGGCCAAAAATCACAAACTGGTCTCGATAGACTTGGTGCATCATGCTGAGTCTGAGTCGATAACCAGGCTTCTTCCATTGTCAGCCATTTTAGTATCTGCCATTTTGAATTATGTTCTAAAATGCTGTATTTTACTTAATGCATTAGCGTATCTCTACTAAACTACTTTCATAAAAAAAAATCTTCTACTCCATACCCTCATGGTACCTTAAAAAGTTTTGGGGCAGCTACCACCTTTGTGTCAAAAAGTTATGATGAAATTTAGAAAAAATGCTAATAACTTCTTTGCTTACATTAGCCCGCCGTAATCTAACTGATGTTGATAGATTCCCTTTGACTTCCGCGACGAGATCACCGTGGATACAACTTTATTTGTAATAATATTGGCTAAACTTCCTAACCACCATTTTGTTTCATGTTGATAACCTCCATTCTTTCAACTCCTCCTAGACCGTTGGTCCGGGATTCACCAAATTTGACTCGATCATCTCGTGACAAAGCTGGCAGAAAGTTATAGATTTCGCGTTGCTACACGCAATGGTTTTCGCGCATGCATCAACCAGCCTCTTGCTGGAAAGATGCCAAACTGCATCTGAGAGGGCTGTATCTCTGCAAAGATTTGACATATTTACACCAGTCTCAGCAGCCATTGTCACTCTCACACTGACCACGGTACATCAAATTGGTAACAGTGCCACCTATTGGCAACAGAGACATATCAAATTTTTAGTAGGAAATCTGGAATTCCCTGTCCGCCTATTTTGATTTATGTTAAAATCCTACTTTTTCTAACTCCTCCTCAACTGTTGGTCCAATTTTCACAAAAAAAATTGAGTCAGATCATCTTTCAGACTGTGCTGACAAAAGTTATGCATTTCATGTCGATTGACAAAACCGCTTTCGCACAGCACCGCGCATAAATTTCCTTAGGCACGGTTCCAAAAATGATCTCTGAGGTTGATATCTCTGCAAAGCTTTTGTGGCACATTTGTTCAAACTTTGTATGTGTTAGGGATGGTAAGATTTACCGATTTGCATCGGTGCATCGGCATAAAGCTTACGGGACGCGATGCATCGATTTAAATAAGCGCGCATCGGATACAGTTGGCATTTGTATCGCTAAGCATCATTTCTAACATATCTGCATCGGTAAAACAGATTTATTCATATATAATTATTAGTAGATGCGCTTATTCTCTTTACTATTTATAAAGCTGACCAACATTTTTTGTTATGTAACTTTTTTAGATTGATTTCTCCTTTCTGAACTGTTGCTAAAGCGCCTGCCTCTAATCACCACTGCAGCTGCTACGGTGATTATGACGAGATCACAACAACACTACGGGAGACCAGGAGGTGTCCTCCTGAGATGCCACCTAGAACGGATTAACCATGGCCGACTCAGAACTCTGGCAAGTTACAGAAATTTCTTTATTGTTTATCCTGAGCAGCAATCTTAAATTGTTTCACCTGTTAAATGTGTGACCTGTTAAAAGTAACTAGAGACAAGACAGGAAAAGAATGTCTGTTTTATTTAATCTTTTGCATTTGTAAAAAAAAAAATAATCTTTGTTTGTGGTAAAGAGCCATGTGTAAAAAGTCAGATGGCACTTAAGTTACTTCAAGATAAGATTTCTGTCGGAACAAAATAAATAAAAGTTAAATATCTACATATTGAATTGCACAGCATATTATTTTCTCCATTGCATGGCATTACACTGAATCACATAGTGTTAGATTGAATCGAGAAATCGTGCTCGCGCATCGTAATAACAATTGAATGGTATCGCATCACATCGGTAGCTGCTATATGTATCTTTAATGTATCGCATGGGTTGGCTATGCATCGAGATCGTGTCTCATCGACCTCGGATGGAGATGCACATCCCTGGTATGTCATTGTCACCTCAAACTGACCATGCCACATCAATTTGGTAACAAGCGCCACCTATTGGTCAAGAATAATAAACCATTCATTAACCATTCATTAACCATTTAATAATTACATTTATAAAAATGCTAATAACTTTTTATTGCATGAGCCTATTGCAATGAAACTGATCTCAAAATATTCTGTGGCTTATGCCGACAACATATATACCAAATATGCCAGAGTAAGCTGAACTTCCTGTCCGCCATTTTGATCTATGTTGAAAACCTACTTTTTCGAACTCCTCATCAACCCTTGGTCCAATTTTCACCAAAATTGAGTCAGATGATTTTCAGACTGTTCTGACAAAAAGTTATGGATTTTGTGTCGATAGACAAAAGAGTTTTTGCATACCACAGCGACGAATTTGAGGCATGATGCCAAAATGACACTTGTAGCTGCATCTCTGCAATGCTTGGGCATATTGACACCAAACTTTGTGTGTGTCATTGTCAACTCACACAGAACACACCACATCGATTTGATAACAGCACCACCTATTGGTCACACTTGATAAGTCAATAAATCATGCTACTAGTGGTTGTATTTATGATTTTTCAGCCATTTCAATTACAATCATCCTAAATTGCGTTTATTGCTCATTGTTGCATTTGGTCTGATGCTCCATGCCATGCTTAGCTCCTCAACTTGCCGCTGGAGTGCTTGGCCCCGTAATTGCTGCTTGCAGCTATATTTGTTCATATATCTATTAAAATACTCATATTCTGAAGGGTCTAACTCACTCCCCGAACTTCCCTCTGCCCTTTATCTTGGTCTCTCGTGGCTGTAGGTCATTTGCGATGTAGTTTTTTTCAGTCAGAAATCATTGCACACAGCATGATTGTAAATCACCGACTTAGCTCAAGATATTTAGCATGCCAGATATAGTGCGGGCGTCGGCGACATGTCGGCAATTCCTCAGATCAGATCTTTTTGATAATTCACACTGCATGATTGTCCTTGCATGAACGAGACCGGTGCCTCTGATTTCAGGTATTTGTTGGCGATATCGCAAAACAAATATCGCAAAACTCTTTTCTCTTGGACCCTGAGCTGCTCGACTACAATAAACTTTTCAACTTTACAATAAACTTTCAATAAACTACAATAGACTACAATAAACTTTCAAACCTCCAACTTTCATCGCTGGCGCCGATATGGGATGGCTGCTTACTCCGTGACGTGCTCTGCAGTTGTTTTGTGTTTTTTGTTAGTTTGTCCTGTCTTTAGTTACATATTCCTGCAATCAGTTTCACCCAGAGGACAGTTGCTGGACATTCAGCTTTCTACACATCTCCCGATATATTACCGGTTTCGACTATTCTGATGTTTTTGCGCACGGACATTTTTGTCGGTGGAGCAGCTGCGCTGATCACACGCTTCAAGCGGACGCGCAGACGGGGAAAAAGAGCTGGCGCGCTCATGAGACTCAGAAAACGCGGATTTCGAACGCCGTTGCCTAGCATCCATCTGGCAAATCTCCGCTCTCTACCCAACAAAACGGATGAACCCCTTCTGCTCTCCCGGACAAATAAGGATTTCTCACACTCTGCTGCTCTGTGTTTCACGGAAACTAACGCCATTCCAGACAGCACGCTCCATCTGCCGGGCTTTCAGCTGTTCAGAGCGGACCGTGATGCAGAATCAATGGGGAAATCGCGCGACGGCGGGACATGCTTTTACATCAATGAACGGTGGTGTACAGATGTAACTGTGTTAAAAAAGATGTGCTGCTCAGATTCTCGAAACCTCTTCATTAACTGGTGAGTGTTTACATCCCTCCGAAAGCGCACGTAACCGGTTTTACTGAACTTGCTGATCAGTCCAGAGACAGAACAACAACCCCCGGACTCCGTTTTAAATCATTCTTGTACTTTAATAAAGCCATCTCTCCGTAACGCCAAAATACAGACAGCACGTTACATGTCCCACAAGAGACAGTACTTATTGGATCACTTGTTACCCACAATAAAGGATGCATATCACTCTGTTCCACGAGCCTTTGGGACGTTCCTGATCACTGTCTGGTTCATCTTATACGACCCTACAGGCAGAACTAAATCCAGCTAAACCTTAGTAAGACTGTAAAAAGATAGACTAATTGAGCAGAGCCGGCTTCACAATCTTGTTTGGACCTCACTGAATGGAGCGTTTTTGACGCTGCGGCCACCGATCTGGACGAACTCCAGCAGAACTGTAACATCTTATATCAGTTTCTGTGGGATATGTTTATCCTACCAGTACTCAACTAATTTACAACATGACAAACCGTGTTCACTGCAAACTCAGTCAGCTCCGTCCAGGCCAAAGAGATGGCTTACCTGAAGGGGACACATGTCTTGTATAAACGGCTAAATACACACTGGAAAGGAAGATCAAAGTCAAAGAGGAATTATCTGATAAAAATAAGGCTCAGTTCACTTCCACGACTCAGCCTCATTTGTGGAAAAGTCTGAAAGAGATCACCAATTACAAGACACCACCCTCCAGCACTGTGGAGAATTAACGACTGGCAGACGATCTGAACGAGTTTTACTGCAGGTTTGAAAGAAAAACACCAATCACCTGCCCTGAACGCCTCTCCACACAACCGTTCACACCATTCACAACTCCTGCAACCCACCTTGAATGCCTCTCCAAACAACCGTTCTCACCATTCACAACTCTTGCAACCCGTCCTGAACACCTCTCCAAAGAACCGCCCTCACCATTCACACCTTC
>NC_056572.1:10564601-10567043 GCF_018340385.1 Cyprinus carpio | reverse complement strand
TAAACAAATTCCTCGTATGTGTAAACATACCTGGCAATAAAGCTCATTCTGATTCTGATTCTTTCTGATTCTGAGTGAAAAATCAGGCTAAAATCGTGCAGTGTGAACTCGGCATAAGGAAACTCAGGATTTAAATACAGAAGGAAAGTAATCACAGAGAACAGAAACAGGTGTGGGACTTGTTAGATTAACAAGAATGAAAAATGGGAACCAAGGAAACATACAAGCAACATGTCATAGGCATCAGAAATAAAACCAAAACAGGCTATAATGATTATTTGATAAATATAAAGTTTAAAATAACAGCATTTTGTTTTCTAACTGTGGTGTTGCAATATAGCTTTTCCGTTCAGTTTTCTTTCATTCTTTACATCTTAATAACTTTCTTATTTCTAAAAGTTTTTAAGTTATATAAGTTATTTTCGTGGTATTACAATTCATATCAATGCAAAAGAAGTGCATACAGAGCTCTCTTCAGTGAAAAACACGGGTGCAGCAGAGATTGTATAAGGTTGGCTGAAAGTGAGGGCTAATTTAATGGCTAGCCCGTTAAGCAGGAATACAACGCAGATACTTTATTAGCTGGCTAGACGAAACTTGATTATTGGCACCCCTTTTTCCGATCCTTAAATTCCTACTCAAGAGTCACTGGTCTACACGCAGGGGCACACGACATGAATTGAGCTAGAAAACTGTACACCAAACTATGATTGGTGATGCAAACCTTTTGCATTAAGTATGAGATGTATTTCTGTAGGAGAGGATAGATAGATAGATAGATAGATAGATAGATAGATAGATAGATAGATAGATAGATAGATAGATAGATAGATAGATAGATAGATAGATATGTTTCTAGTCATGTTCACTTATGATAAGATATTATATATCTAATACTATATATATATATTATATATGTATATATATATATATACACACACACACACACACACACACTGTCTTTAGACTTTCGCCCTTAGGGTTTCCAGAATTTCCGTGACATGACCTTTATGAGTAGCTAAATATAATGCTTTCACACTCACAAGTTATTTGATCCAATGCTAGTGCTAAACTCTCTATACTCTGACATCTGTTTGTTTCATCTAGCGACTTCATTTCACAAATTTCAAATGATTGAGGCATGGAAATGAAATGAGAAACGGGTGACACCGCTATGCTAATATAAGGCTTACTGGAGAAGTGCCAATAACTTAGTTAACCACTAAATTGCCCTAATATATCACTGCGTTTTCTTAACTGATTGTGCAAACTGGTGAATCCTTTGGTTTTGTAACTATGAAAGCCATGGCTGTGGACATCATACATTAAACGCAAAAAGTGATTTGATATGCAGCTTATTATTTTTGATAGAGAATGTTGGCTGGCCCCAACTTCTGCGGTGGATATTTGCATATGCAGCTGTATAGAGCTGCTCGATACAGCAGAGTTTCATAAAAGCAGTACCTACTGTACGGTAATGATAGGCCTATATATCCGGCCACAGTGCAATATTAATAGTGTGTTCTCCTTGTAGTACCTTGGTAATGGCTGCATTGGAGGTGGTGGTGGAATGAGGGACATATACGCTAAATCTGACCACCACCCAACCCCGTTGCTTGGACTCAACTAATCTGCAAAAATCAGGGAAAACATGGAAAGAAGAGTTCACGCTGTTTTTTTTTCATTGTGGTTACGAACTAGATGAATGGTTGGATGAATCTATTATGTACAGTGACATGCGATACATACAACCATAAGGGGGACCACTGCTCAAGGCCAAACCAAGTATGGCAGCATGGCAGATGTAACATTTTCTGACAGGTAAGATTAAGATGCAAGCTATATATATTGTAGGGATAAAATAGTCCAAGATGTGTTTCAGTGTATGTTTTGCTGTTTTAAACTCTTTATGATTGTAAATGCAATGTGATTCACATTCATGTGCCATGAAAAGCCGAGCTGTCTATACTCAGTGCCTGAAACTGTTATTATTGCTCTCTGATGATGATGATGATGATGATGATGATGATTGTCATGTTGTTTCAGATACTTTGCACTTGGAGTGACAACCTATTGTGTTTTAGAAAGGATTAAATAGAGACGTTAAGTTCTTGTGTTAATATTATGATGGAAAAACTTAAGAAAAAATATTATGATGGTTTTGCTGTTCTTGAGTAATATGTTTAGGTTTGCACTGTTGTAGAGGAACAGAATATCAAGAGTTAAGCTGATTTGTCTGGAAATTGTGATAATGTTGTACTTTAACGATAGATCATTTGCATATACAGTAGTTGAGCTTTTCCATCACCAGTGTTGTGGCTTGTGTTAATGGATTGGCAATAAGCAAGAATATCAAGTCAGTTCAAGAGTTATCAAGTCAAGTCAGAGTTATATTAAAGCATGGTTTTACACTGATTTGGATGCATATACAGCTAAACATAA
>NC_056572.1:10564391-10564523 GCF_018340385.1 Cyprinus carpio | reverse complement strand
TGGATAATTGATAAATAGCATGACACCAAGTTCTTTCTAACCAAGATTGTATTTTAAGAGGTTCATTTTAATTATGTAATTAATTATTTAAGTGCATAGGTACAGTGATTGATCACTATATTTATTACTATT
>NC_056572.1:10443708-10564353 GCF_018340385.1 Cyprinus carpio | reverse complement strand
TTTTTTTTTTTTTTTTTTTATCAAAGTAAAAAGAATACAGGTTTAGAATGGCATGAGGGTAAATACAATAGCATATATAGAGTAAATAAATAGCATTTACTTTTTTAATAGTTATCATTTTTCATATTCCTTTAAATAGTCATGCTGTTGCGAATTAATTTTTAACAGGAAATTATTCCATGTTGTCTGTGTAGTCTGTCTGTGTAGTCTGTGTACTTATTCTGATATCAATAAAGTGTATGTCTAATAATTGAACTAGAACATACATAAATGTTAGTTTAAATATAGCATTGTGCTCTGGAGAGCTATTTGAAATGTCATGTCAACTACACAAAGTTCAAAACCAGCAATAAAACACTAGATCATGATGCCCATTCATCACAGGTCAAAAGCCTTGGCACCAAAACCCTTTCTGGATACACTTTATTGCAATAGTCCACTTTAGATATTGTATTAACTGTAAGTAAGTTTGCATGTCAACTAACTGTCATTAGAGCATTTGTAGACTCGTATAGGGTTAGTAGAAAAAGTTGCAGTACTTGCAAAGTTACTTGTAGTCAGTAGAACATCTGTTGAGCGACCATCAAAATAAAGTGTTAGTAGATATTAAACAGACAGTCTACTAATACGCTAATGACTGCTAGTTGACATGTGGTTGCAAAGTAGATAGTTGAATGTCTAACGTGGAGTATCAAAATAAAGTGTTACATGGTTAATTTAATAATGGTATAGACACTTATGAAAATAGTATGGTGTGAGAATCTCACATAACTGTATTTATAGCTGCAGTCCATAACTCGGAGGGACATTTTGTGGAAGAACATTTTAGCTGGAGCTACTTCTCACTGTTTATGACTGTGGCTAGGAGATTCTTGCCTTAAGTTTTTGACTGTTTGACTAACTAACATCAGTCAAATGAGCACACCCATATTTCTGATGGGTAATTATGGCATTTTATTAACCAATGCCCATGTGTCAGCACTGAGAATAAATTAGACTGTGTCTCTCTCCCTAATTGTGTCAAGGAACAATGGGTAAAGAGTGCCAAAGTTTAAAGGAATAATTGGCCAGAAACTCCCTCTGATGTTGTGTCTGAACTTTGAAATGAGTTGATCAAAATGCCTTTATTTATTTTCATGTTTTTATTTATTTATTTATTTATTTATTAATTAATGAATTTATTTATTTATTTATTTTTATGATGAACAGAGATTGGTGTGGAATTGGCAAATTCTGCAAACTACACTAATTTACATAGACCGCATGAGAACCGAGGTTTGTTGTATTTAAGCTTGTGCACTGACAGCAAGACCACCACTGCAATAAAATTATAAAGTTATTAATGAGGTAAATTTGTTGTAAGTTTTGTGAAATCAGATAAAATATCAGAGTAAAGGATTGTGAAAACATTTCATCAAACAATTTTCATCCAAAAAATATGCTCTGTTCTATTAAATTATAAATACTCTATAATATTAGAATATGTACAGTACATAGTATGATCATACTAAAGGTTTGTAGATGTTTTTTTTTTTTTTTTTTGCTATATTGTACTAATGAAAGAACATTACTGTAAATATTTTGCATATTGCACATTTTTCATTAGTTTACATAAGTCTACACAACTCATTCAAAGTTAATCCTTGAATATTTGGCATTGTTTCTGATATAGTATATTCACCTTTTGAAACCCAGGATTTTTATGCTGTTTTATAAAATCAACTTAAAAATATGTGAATAAAAACAACACACTCTAAGGAAAATTCATAATAATTTATGCAAAATTAGGCTGAACTCCTAGGACCTAAACTTTTGTAGTTTGTTTTCACTATTGTAATCTTAAGCCCCATTCGGACGGTGATTGTTTCTCATGTGGACGTCTGTAAAAATAATTTTACATATCATCTCAGTGATAAAACTCATGGATTCGGATGGCGATTTATTTACAGTGGAGCAGTGAGTTCTGTGATCCTATACGAACCCGGGAACGTGCTGCTCATGTGACCAGTCATGATTGTCTGCTGTAAATAAAATAAATTTTATTTACAAAATTCTTATTATTGTGTAAAATACATTTAAAAATATGTATTATTATGTAAAATGTATTCTTATTATTCCAAGCATATTTTATAATATATAATCCTATTTTGATTATTTAAATCTACTGTTTAAAAAGACGTGCTATAGTTGTATATAATTATATGTGATATAGTTCTGTATCCTATATATCTGTTTATAATACACATTTTAAAACTGAATTGCATACCTGCTGCTGTCATAATAAAGACCCACTTCAAATGTTTGCGTGCTTTTGTTTTCTTACATCTCCAAATCGCTGTGAGCAGTTGTAATGTGTGTTGTTGCAGTAGGGACTGTATTCGGTGCCACACCAGCAGACTTCCTGTTTTGACAGTCTCAGTGTTACTGAACATGGGTTTAGCAGTGTTCAATAAAGAGTATGCAACTATACAAGCATTAATCGTCCATTCTATTTGTGATAGAGAATAGAATGAAACATGGTGGCAGCAGTGCTTCTTTGAAAAAGGGGAGCACAGAGATTAAGCGAACACAACACAAGAGACCGCCTGCATAGTATGGTTGAGAGAGCGGAGAGTTCAGGCGCAGTGCGGATGGAAAATTCACTGGGACTGAGACCGCCACCAACCCTTTGCTTGGACTCAACTAATCTGCCGAAATCATGGAAAACATGGAAAGAAGAGTTCACGCTGTATATGGATCTCACTTTGGCGGATACTGGCGAAGAAGTGAAACTAGGGAAACGGGAAGAGAGCTATGTGAGACCCTGATCCCCTCCTCGTTACCGGATCAGACTGTAGACTGATTAATGCCTGCCTTGGATGGTCACTGCAGTCCAGACAAATGTATAATGAGAACAGTTAAAAGGTATCCGTTTTTTGTCAGGATATCAAAGATGTAGCCGATGTAGGATTACAATTGGGCAAATACTGTAGTAACGGACTTAAGAATGTTCACCAGTACATGTCACACTTTCGTTCCGAGGAATATTTCAGAAAGGACTCTCTATGCACCTTGCATTATTAGTAAGTTGTTTGCGGCAATAACCAGCTCTCGGTTTGAGAGAGGAGAGGACGTTCTGGATGGGTCGCATGTGATTTGACTTTGGAAAATGTTGTGCAACGTATGGCACGGGTTGTCGGCGGATGAAAACAAACATGATACACAAGACATTGATGAAGTGGTGTGTGGTAGAGGAAGAGTGCTTCCATGCTTAAAGAGTACTTTCCTGCATATCGGGAATGGGAAAAGTAATATTGCAAAAATTGTGGATTAACGGACAATTCATTTTGCACGTTGGGCATATGTGTCCTGAACTATTTAAAAGCAGAAAGGAAAGACAGTGCATGCTATCACAGATTGAGATGAAGTACAAAGTTTATGAAAGTACAATTGATTTGGTATACAGCAGTAGTAGACAGGAACACAAATGAAATACTGTTGACCGGAGGATAACTAATGAAACTCTGGCCCTCCAAAAAGTTTTTGCTCTGTCTGTCATGCTCTAGGAAACAAAGGAAAAGGTGAGAATGTCTTCAGTAAAGACTGTGTCGAGACTACAGATAGCACAGCAAATAATATACTACCTGTCAACTTTGTTAAAACCAGCCACACCAAACTTGGAAAAGTATGCACGTCTTGAGGAACGTTGTGGGAGGTATACAATAAAGATAAGCACCACTACAGACACATAGTAAAGTTAAAGTGCAAAGAGAGATTGTAATGTCAAAACATGAGAAACCCTAGAAACAAAGAAACTGCCCTTATCTGCAACACGAGTAAAATCTCACTGGTTTGGTGGTGATGAGGGATCTACGTTTACCACTACTGGGTCAGCAGAGGAGTTCAGCGAAGACATGTAATCCTAGTGAAAGTCCACATTATAGACAAAATATCCAGCGGCTAGCTGGAATCGCAACTGCTTTATTGTCTGGGAAGTAGACTGTAGGTTGAGAGATTGATATGTGGAGCATGGATTAATGAATCAGAACTAAAGCATATGCTGATGATGTTCCAGGGAGATGGTTGTTTTGGGGTTGGGGGGGGGGACAAGGGGGGGTGCTGTATATGAGGGTCTTGAAGTCGCGACTCCAAAGTAGAAATACTCAGTGAAATATGTCCCAATGGAAGGGGGTGTCCCTGTTGTCGATGTGAGTATACCACTAAAAGTCGCAGAGCGAATGATGTCTTCAACGAAGATGGTGATCATCACTATCCATGTAGGACGTAGCACAGAATGGGATATTAGTCAGTCTTGTCATTGTCAGGAAGGTGCACATCATGGAATAACTTAGGCTATATGCGTAAGGGACCCAGGACCACTCAACAGCAGCTCTGACAAGGTGTCTACTTTGCAGTACAATAGTTAATGACATACTGCGACAGATTTTATCAAGAGCAAAAGTCTTCATTGTGTGTGATATCAAAAACGGATTTTGGCATGTGACCCTGGATGAAGAATCAAGTTACATGACCACATTCGCCACACAGCAGGTACAGATGGCTGAGGATGCCAATGGGCATCAGTCCCATGCCAGAGGTGTTTCAGAGAAAACTCGATCAAGCTCTGGATAGATTGCAGGGTATCTATGTTATTGCCGATGATATCCTGATCACTGGAGAGGGTGAAACCTTAGAAAGAGCAAACCAGCACCATGACAACAAACTGAGAGCACTGCTGAACAGATGTAGAGAAAAGAACATCAAACTGAATGCAGAAACGTTTCAACTGAGAAGAAGCGAGGTTCCTTACATTGGTCATTTACTTACTGCAGACAGGCTCAGAGTCGACCCTGAGAAGGCAAGAGCGGTCAGAGATATGCCACACCCGACAGGTGTCAAGGGCATACAAAGATTCCTCGGCATGATAAACTATCTCTCAAATTCTGAGATCAACTGTCAGATGGATGTGAGATACTGAGGCAGCTTACCCATAAAGACACAATCTGGGAATGGTCAGATGCGCATGACAGAGCATTCACACGCCAATACTCAAATATTACAACCCAGATAAACCTCTGACACTTCAGTGTGATCCGTCTGAGACGCGCTTAGGGAGCCGCTTTACTTCAGGAGGGGGCACCAATTGCATATGGAAGCAGGGCACTAACTCAGACAGAAAGGGGGTATGCCCAGATAGAAAAGGAATGTTTGGCCATCGTCTACGGTATGGAAAAATTTCATCAGTATACATATGGGCACAAAGTAACTGTTCCCTCCCACCATAAAGCACTAGAAAATATAGTTAGGAAACAACTGCTGAGCACCCCAAAACACCTGCAAAGAATGTTACTTGGACTACAAAGATATGACATTGAAGTCAAGTACATCCTAGTGAAGGACATGTTAGTAGCCGACAAACTGAGCCGTTCATACTTACCTGAATATGCATCAGAGGGTTCAGTAGAAATGGAGATCCCATGTCATGCATGGGATTGGTACCACAGGGTTTAACCAAAATCTAAATGTAGATATCAGCAACATTATTTTGCAGTAAGTTAGTAAACACTTGCCAGTCAACGTTAATATTTGCAAGCCTCCAAGTTTGGTAGCAAATCTATGCATGATTCCATGGTAAACCAGAGATATTAAAGTTGCTTTCCAGATTCGTGTCATTTATTGTAAATGCTACCTTATATTTTTCAGTTTTCAGCTCAGCAACCTAGCTACATATTCTGTCTGCTACATTCCCAGTGTTAGCAAACGCTAGCTAGTCTGTTAACATGAATAACGTATTTGCAATCCTCCAAGCATAGACGTCACATTTTAAATCCTACCTGTTGCCTTTCACCATCCACTTATTTAGCTGCTGTTGCATCCCCTGACATGCCATCTCCTTTTCCTTCTTTCTTTTTCTATTGGACAGCCGCTGCGCCCATTGTGCAGGCTGTCCCTATTCGACAGCATACATGCGCATACCCCTTGTGCCGCCACTGTCAGAGATGAAACAAGCAAAGACCGAAAAATTACGACATTGATAAATTAATCAAGGAGGGGTGGCCAATGAACAAGAAAAACATGCCAAGTGACATTACAGATACCATTCTTTTCAAGAGGAACTGAGTCGCCAGAGTGGAATTGTCTTCAGAGGCGAGAGGTTGTAATCCCAGACACACTCAGAGGTGACATAGTTCAAGCGCATTCACTCGTCACATTTGGGCATGGGATGCTTAAGGTGCAATGGGAATGTGTTTATTGGTTGGGGATGAATGAAAGATAGAGACATTCAAGGAAAGAAGTGTGACATCTTCAGGGCTATGGATGTGAAACAGGGGAAGGGGAGACCTTGTGGCCTCCACGACCTTCCCAGCATCCCATGGTCTAAGGTGGGAACAGATATATTCACTTTAGACAAAAGAAATTACCTGATCACTGTTGATTATCTCTCTAATTTCTGGGAGCTTGACTATTTACCTGACACACAATCCACCACTGTCATTCATGGCTGAAAGCCCCGCCATGAGAACCGCGGTATCCCGGATGTTGTTATCTTGGATAACGACCAGCAATATCTACATCAAGAAGAATTCAAAAGGTTCAGTAGACAGTGGGAATTTAAATGCATATGACATCATCACCAGCCTACCCGTAGAGCAATGGGATGGGATGTTGGTAAATCAAATCCTAGCGCCACAAGTCGGAAGCAAGCCCACTAACTAGCAGTTTGAACCGCTTTCAACTTTAGAACAAAAGAGCAATTATTGACAATCCCAATTCGGAAAGGAGATTGTCAAGTTTGGGGCAAGTAATCAAGATTGATGGTCAAAGAGATGCACAGCATGACCATCACATGAAAATCCATGATAGTAATCACAATCACAAGCTCTTTGGATTGACTTCTCCCCTGAAATTCCTTTAAGGGGACCTTTTAACCTCTGGTGTCCACAGAAAGTCCTTATGTCTTTTACAGATGTAGATGCACCAAAATGAACTCCAAAAGACTTATAATCGAATATCAAATATGCTTAACTCTATATCATATATGTAACCCACACATTTGACTATCATGTTTCTAATCACTTATTGTGTATGTCTTTTTAATCACTATTGAATAGCTTAAGGATTCATGTTTAGTATGTGTGTATTTGAATCTTCTTGCTTGAAACGTTTCTGACCATCAATTATTTGTCAGATGTATCATATTCTTATCATAGGAATCATGTCCAAAATTATACCCTGCAAGAGCGGGAAAATTCGGACCACGTGATTAATAAGATAACATATGATTTATGAACGAGCAGGAGAAACATTGCAACACCCCGAGCAAAGACAATATCTAATTGGTCAAGACAACATTTGATGTGTGGCCTAAAGGCCAGTTTAAATACTCAGGACACCATCAAATTTTGCTCTTAGCTTTTGCTTTTAGTCATCACTTTTTGCAATCTTTGAGTGCTGTTCCAGCGTGCTTCGGCCTGCACGCCTGCTGCTACTTAGCCACGATGAGAAGAAACACCACCTAGTCTCGTCAAACATTACTTCTATTCTTTTACTTTAGTTTCTTTTCTTTTCCGTTGAGAGTTTTGTGTTCTGAGTTAAGTTTCCTTTTTGTAACGCTGTGTCTCCGAGTCTGACCTCGAGTGCCTGCCTAAAACTACAACCAGCCCACAACTCCACATCTTCAGACAACTCCCAACCACGGGCTTCCCAAGACGCCACGACTACTGAACTTCCAGCCAATCAGCAACTTCAGGAAACCCCCTTTTCAACAACATCAGAGGGAACCCCCTTTACACAGGCAATGCAAGTAACTTACCTCCAGACTCTGATCTAAACTGGTGTACCTATCTAATATAATTTTAACCTCATTGAGGACCTCAATGCGAGGGTTAATTAAGTGATTGATGGTTGTTCATGTCTATGCAATTTCACGTATTGCTTTAAACTTGGGATTTCACATTTTCATTCTCTTAGACTGATTCTTTCCTAACTTTCTCTCTTCCTGCAACTTGTGTGAATGTGTGAGTGCATCGTGCTTATGTGTTAGATTAGCTTTACATGTCTTTAAGATTTATCGAATAAAGCCTTATTCATATTGAAAGAGAAGTACGTTTGTTTTTTTGTTGCTTACAAGTTAATGTCCAACCTGCTGATCTTGTTACTGTGCCTTTCAGTTTTAGTGTTATAGTTACATCTCAAACCTATAGGAAGAAATAAATAAAAAATGGGCGGGGACGCGGAACAGTCAAAGATGGAACCTTATTTAGTGATGGAGTTACTAAGCTGAAATAGGACACTTTTATTTGTTATTTGAGTTTATTAATTAACAGGGACGAAGTATCAGTTTCCATTAAGTTGCATTCAATTACAAATACAGTCTTGAATGTTGCTGAAGGAGAACTTTAATTTAAGTTTCAGCCAATACCAAAGATAAGGATGGATCTATAATGTTTGAGTTGCATTGCAGGTTATAATCTATTGAAAAAAAAAAAAAAAGAAAAATGTTGTAATGAGTGTTGTTGCAGTACGGACTGTATTCAGTGCCACACTGGCGGAATTCCCTGTCTCAGTGTTACTGAAACATGGGTTAGCCAGTGTTCAATAAAGAGTATGCCACTATTTAAGCGATAATCATCCACCATGTCTATTTATGATAGAGAATAGGGAATAAAACAGTTATAAAGTATTATTCTTTTAAATACTCTCCAGCATTTCAGATAATAACATAATAGTATGCAAATTTCACTGAAACAAGTTTACAACAGTTAACATACCTTACAGTGTTTGGCTAGTGCTTCAAAAAAAAGGTTTAACACTGAATGTTTTGAATCGATTTCTTCTTGTAAAAATCAGAGATGTGGATTCGGACGGGACAATTAAATCACCAACACGACATTGGTGTTTGTCAAAAACACAATAGGTAATGGCCGGGGATTTTTACGGGGGCGGTGAGAGGAAATTCTGGACAGCGCCGTGAAATCACCGACTCATCTCTGTAAATGGTGAAAATCTTATGTCCTCCTCTTTTTCTCTCTCCTGAGAAACAATTATCGTCCAAATAGGGCTATAGTTAGATTTAAGAAAGGGATTGGCCCTATGGTATATTTTGTTTTAGGTTAAATCATGAGGTTCTTAAGATTTTGCCATCTGAACAAATTTCTATTTCTTAAACTATACTGTGAAAATTCCTCAGATAAATTACATTTTAAAATTATGTAAATAATAATATAATTATCCTTTTATTTTTAAAGTGAATAATAGTTCACAATATTGTGTTCTATTGTTTTTTTGATTAATAAATACAAGCCTTGGAGAGATGAGTTTTCGTTCAAAAAACATAAAGACAAAATTGACCAACCCCTAAAGTTGGATTGGTAGTGTTATTGTTTTATATTCTTTCAACTACTTTGGAGTCTCATGGTGCAGTCTTACGTATGTGGTAATCATTCAATAACATAGCATAAGTATTAAAAAAAAAAAAATCCAATTGTATGTCTAAATACCATTATTATATCTGATATGCTTTGCTGTCCCAGTACTTGTTTTGGAAAGACCTACTACACTCATACTTGGTTTGGGACCCCGCATGTGGGCATTATACCTCCACAAACCTAATCAACACCAGCGGGTGTGTGTATGCTTGAAATGTTCACACTGCTACCAAATCACCCTGCGTATAAATGTCTTGTATCACAGGTTTTTTCTACAAGTTGCCTCTAAAAGTGCCACTAGTTGCCATTTCTCAACCAAAAACAATGTAAGCAAGGGAGGTTAATTGTTATTGGGTTGTGCTCTACACAATGTCATTTGGTCGTTACTGTTGATGTTTCTCGTTATGCATGTTTGCTGTTCCAACTTGATCCTGTAGGTTGTTTTTATTTTTACTGGTGTGATATATGTGAGATATTCCACCTTTCTTTAGGTTTGAAAATAGGAAAATCTCTGGCTCATTCATGTCAAACATGTGAGGAGATGAAGCTAACAGGTCCAGATGTCCATGAAGTTTCATTTTGCAGGATTTGAACGGCTGTGAAGACAGGATTGCTGTTATAAAGGGAAGCTCCCTGATTCTTAACGAGTTCCATCACACATGCTTTATCACATTGCTTTCACTCGCGCAGTTCTCACACGTGCTTGCTCTCCAGCCACCCTGAGCTGATATATTTGAAGGTTGAAATGTTCCTTTATGATGTCTGGTCAGCAGAGTGAACCTTGTTCCTGGGGTTAATGTTATGTATCCTTCAAGGAGTAATGGTATTTTAAAACAGAGGTGGGGGAGAGAGGGAAGATAACGTATACACTGAATGAGCGTCTCTGTTAAAATGTCCTCTGAAAGGGGTTTCACTCACGTTAAACTGTATATTGGAGGTGTTGTGATATGATTAGTAAAATGCAAAACTACACACACACACACACCCACACACATATATATATATACTATATATATATAATTATATTTATGTTTTTCTAGGGTGAATGTTAGGTCAAAATAAACATGGTGTAAACACACAGTTTTTACTCAAGGTACTGGCCGGTATACTTATTTATTTTTATATTAGTAATGATGTGATGATCACGACGGAAGATAATTTCCTAAAAATGAATTCAGACAGACTTGAGGTTCTCTATTTCGGTATAATGCTTGTGAACGTGGAGGCAAACATTTTTTCAGGTTAGAACCTGATATGTGTAAGAGATTGGAAGCTCCTAGCGCCGATACTTCCTTGGAGAACGCCAGGTTAGTTAGCTTATAACATATACGCTATTGTGATTTATCCTATGTGATTTTAGTATGTAATTAGGTGCCCATTGTGTATGTTGATTGAGTTATTCCTGTGCAGGGCAGTACATCTATACAGGCAAATCACTAAGCCTTGTTCGTTCCATTTAGGGCATTTGCATTTTAACTAGTTTCTAGGCCTTGAATATTATGAAAATATACCTATTAGTGATTATATTTGCGATGTATATAAGAATATTTTAGATGCTATTTTGCTGAACTAGCACCAGCTTGATGCGCTTTTCCTTTCTCGGATAGTAAGCTGGCTGACTTACAACAATGAAACTGGCCACGCCTTTACCTCGTTCTTGTCACCCACTGGCTTTCTATGGGGAAATTAGGAATCATAATAGCTAGTGCTGCCTGTATACTGAATTACAGAATGTTCTTTTTTTTTTTTTTTAATTGATATCGATATTTCTTTGGTCTAGAAAAGTTTTATGGGAAAGGTTTCTTCTTGAATATTATTGGGCAAGATTCCTGAATATCGATACTGGAAATCAATTAGAATTATTAGGAACTTGGCTTTAGTCTGACTTTGTAATATGTGGTGGGGATTAATCTTCAAAACCAGCGTGCTATTGCGCATTTGATGTTTGAGGATGAATTCTAAGGTGCAATTCAATTTCTTCACTATGTTTTAAATTCATGGCACTCTGCATATGGAAGATCAGAAATCGATTTTCACCAGAATCTCGCTGTGAATGTCAAATCGATGTGCTATAACTAAAATTATGTTTGAGCTAGACTGCTATTTTGCTGTTAAAGTATCACTGCGTATACTTGTTTTGGGCTTTAACTGGGCCCAGGAAATGGCAGCATTTTAGGCCACATAATTGAAGCTCCTCTATGCATGATGTCACTGGGCTGGGTCTGTATTTTGTGATTTGTTGAGAGTGGCCTTGCGCGTGCTACCACTGTTAGCTTTGTGATGTTTCATTAGGCAAATAGTCTTGTGAACTTTCGCATTTTTTTTCGGACTAATGTTTTAGGATGGACTTCTTAAAAATATTTTACAGATCCAGACTCATAGCATCCTGTCACAAACCAAGATGGAGACAGAGGGTTTAGTGCAAGTGAACAGTTTATTTACAAGTGGTAATGTGACATGGTGTTGTTGAGTCATTGAGAGGAGCTCTGGAGATTAACACACGGAAAGTCAGCTTTGGAGGGGGGATATCTGAGGACATAGGATAGACAGGTTAGTAGAGAGAGGTTGGGCACCAGTTCGGGGTAGTGAATTGCAGACCGGACACCGGAGTACTGGAGTGAAGGTGTCTTTATCCTGGTGAGTGATTGCTGGGTGCAGGTGCAGGTGATCAGTACTCCGGCGATTGGGATCGTGCTTGATGAGAGTCAGGTGTGAGAGATGATTGGGGTGGCTGTGAGAGTTCCTGACATTACCCCCTCCTCCAGGGATGGCTCCTGATGCGATGATGAGGGCGACCACAGCCTCTGGGTGCGGGACGATCAGGATGTTGTCGATGGAACTCTTCAAGAAGCATGGGGTCTACAATGTCATCCCGAGCCACCCAGGAACTTTCCTCTGGTCCTTACCCCTCCCAGTCCACCAGGTATTCCAGCCGGGCACCCCGTCGCCGCAAGTTCAGGATTTCCTTCACCTGGTAGATGGATGGTTGTTCTATGATTTCCGGAGGAGGAGGTTCCTGAGGTTCCGGGACATCTGCACTGGAGGCAGAGAAGGGTTTGAGTAGTGAAATGTGGAAGGAGGGGTGAATGGGGTAACTGGGAGGTAAGTTGAGCCTGTAGGTGACCTCGTTGATCTACCTCTTGACCGTGAACGGACCAATGTGACATAGACACAGATCCCTTGTTGATAGCCATACTTTATCCCCTGGAACATACGCAAAGGCCTTCTGTCTCCATATGGCGCGCTGGAGGTGGATGTGAGCTGAGTCCCACACTCTCTCGCTCGCTCAGAACCAGTAGTCCACAGCTGGAACATCTGAAGGTTCACCTGTCCAGGGGAACAAAGAGCTGGTAGCAGAGCATGCACTGGAAGGGGGTGAGGCTGGTGGTACCTTGTCGAAAGGAGTTCTGTGCATACTCGGCCCAGGGAAGGAAACGGTTCCAGCTGTGCTGGTCTTTCTGGCAGTATGCCTGGAGGTAACGTCTGAGTTCTGGTATCTTCCGCTCAGTCTGGCCGTTAGTCCTTTGGCTGCCTGGATGTCCAGAGCCCAGTATACTGTGAACTGAGCCCAGAAGGGATTGAGCAGGTTCGTGTTAGTCCGTGCTCCAGATGATGGGGCTGACAATCATGGCTGGAGGGAGTATAGGTTTGGGGTCAGAAGGAGTGTCCAGTCAATGCAGATGAGAGAGAGCATTAGCCTTGCAGTTGCGGTTTCCAGGGTGGTAGGTAATGGTGAAATTGAATCTGTTAAAGAACAGGGCCCAACGGGCTTACCGGGGATTCAGTCTATGGGCTTTCATGGAGATATTGCAGATTTTTATGATCAGTGATTGCCGTAAATGGGTGGTTAGCTCCCTCCAGCCAATGTCTCCATTCTTCTAGAGCGAGCTTGATTGCTAATAGTTCCCTGTTCCCAGTTTCGTAATTCTGCTCCGCTGGGGTCAGTTTCCTGGAATAGTAAGCGCAAGGCTGGAGGCCCACCGAACTGCTGGGATAGCACGGCTCCGACGCCGGTGGTGGAGGCGTCCACTTCAACCACAAACGGAAACTCAGGATTTAGGTGGCAAAGGATGGGAGCCGTGCTAAAAGCCATTCTTCAGGGCTCGGAATGCTTCGTGGGTGGTGTCCAGGACAAGGATTTTGGCTTACCTCTAAGGAGTGAGGTCAATGGTGCAGTATGTAGACTGAAGTCTTGAATAAAGTGTCGATAGAAGTTAGCAAATTCTAAGAACCTCTGGAGTTCCTTCACAGACTGTGGAACTGGCCACTCCTTGATGGCGAATACCTTCCCCTGGTCCATCTGGATACCTTTAGGGCTGATGTTATACCCGAGGAACTACACCATGAGGCCAATCCTTAACGTCACTTCCTGTTTGTTGCTGTCGTATGCCTCTAGTTTGAGCTCCGTCACGTTATTTCTCTAGCGTCTATTTTTTATTGTTGAAATCTATTATATACACCATCATTTTCATTTCTATAACGTGTGAATATATCCTTTATCATATTCTTCAACAAAAACAATCAGAGCGCCTTGTTATCACTAGTTTTATTTTGATTTCCCGAGTCCGCTAGTAGCTAATAGCCCATTAGCATCACAAGCGTGGTTTTCGCTAAACCCGTGTGCATCGCTAATACTCTATTCACACACACACACATTACAATTGCTTTACTCACTGTTACTTGATTTAATGGCGGATGTTTGTCTACCTTTGAGTGCAGGTGACGACACGTTTGAGCTGCATTTGGTGCAGCTCGAGCTGGAGGCCGTGGAGAAGCAGATTCGGGTCCTGGAGCAGAGGCAGGCCCAGCTGAGAAAGTGGAGTGCCGCGCTTGAAACCTCCCGGGCTGACGCTCACAAGTCCAGGGTAAGTATGCAGTGCGCTACTAACAGTCCCACCACCTCCACCCTGTGTGTTTCTCTGAACAGGCCCGGTGCAAACCAGGAGCGTTCTGCCCAAGATGTCCTTCACTCGGCGGCCGGGAACACACGGACCTGGGTGCAATCGCAGCGGAGGACATCGAGCCAGGCCTGGGGTGACAAAACCTCTCCCCCTCCGGTCTTCAGAGATCTCCACACGGAAACACCTTCGCTCCCTCCGCGGAGAACGGAGCGCGTCGCTCGTGATCATCGGAGACATCGTCGCCATGTCCGTGCTACGTTAGCCAAAGGTACGTGCACACTTACTGTTTCCCTGGGCTTGTGTTCTCGATATACTCTGGCAGATACCGCGATCTGAAGTCCGACGAGAGCCCCAGAGCGGGTCAGGCTCACGAAGGGTGTAAGACACCATGCAGCGCAGATGGAGATGCTGAAGAGGGACTTCAGAGCCGATCCAGAGAGTTCGCAGGCACGATGCCCACCATGGTCGACGATCATCGTGTCCGGAACACTGCCAGGTGCATCAAGACGGACACGAAACGTTCAGTAGCTATTTGCTCTAAAGAATGGTTATTGGTAATGGTTAAGAACAGAAACGCTCTTTGTAATATTGGAATCTTTTCTGGGAGCGTCCTTAGGCTTTTTCACGCTGATGGCCTGCAACCCAGCAGAGTCGGAGCAGATTCCTCTCGGACAACTCTCAGGACGCTCACGTCCATTTGACTAGCGTAAGCCAATATCAAATAACTGCTATGTGGCTTGTTCTACCCGCTTAAATGGTTCTAGAAGTAACGTGCGCTCTCCATCCTATAAGACTGTGTCTGTTTCCCCGAATAGTGAGGTCAACATCTAAATTTAATGTAGGATATAGAAAAAATTCCTTTCGTGATTAAACCAGAAAAAACCTAAATAAAGAACAGAAACAATTTTTAAAGTGTGGCGCTCAAAACATTAGATCACTCACAGCAGTTATTGTAAATTAAATGATCACAGATAACAGTTTTGATGTACTCTGCTTGACTGAAACCTGGCTAAACCCAAATGATTATATTGGTCTAAATGAGTCTACTCCACCAAACTACTGTTATAAACATGAGCCCCGTAAGACTGGTCGTGGAGGAGGTGTTGCAACAATATATAGTGATATTCTCAATGTTACCCAGAAAACAGGATACAGGTTTAAATCATTTGAAATACTTATGCTTAATGTTACACCGTCAGATATGCAAAAGAAAAACTATTGTATCTCTTTTCTTCTTATTACCGGTGTATAGACCACCAGGGCTACATACAGAATTCCTAAAAGAATTTGAGATTTCCTCCTCAGACCTGTTGGTTACCGCTGATAAAGCGCTTACTCTTCGATTTTAACATTCATGTTGATAATACAAATACGTGATTTGACCTGCGCTTACCGGACTTATTAAACTGTTTTGAGTAAAGTGTGTCACAGGCCCACCACTGTTTTAATCATACCGCTAGATTTAATTATATCGCATGGAATCGATCTTATTCGCGAGCAGATACTGCATCTCCTCAAAGTGATGATGTTACTGACCATTTCCCTTATCGTATTTTAAGGCATTGATTATACGAACCTTCATAGTTTCACTGCACCAGGCAGAACTATTGTTCCAGCCACCAAAGACAGATTCACAAATAACCTGCCTGATTTATCTCAACTGCTCCTGTGTACCCATAAATACACATGAACTAGACAAAAATGACTGGCAACATGGGCACCATCTTCACGGGTTTCAGGCCCCATGCCCCCCACCCCATAGCACAGAAACTGCACTTTTAAAATTACAAATGACTTGCTTCCTTGCATCAGACCAAGGCGGCCTCTCATTGCAGTTTTACTTGATCTTAGTGCGCGTTCGACACTGCATAGATCACGACATACGGCTAGTTCATGCGTTCCGCAGACCTCTAGACTGGACTATTGTAATGCACTGCTAGGTGGTTGTCCTGCATCCTCAATAAACAAGCTACAGGTAGTCCAAAAAATGCAGCGGCTGCGGACCTTACCAGGTCAAGAAAAATATGATCATATTACCCCAATACTACAGTCTCTGCACTGGCTACCTATTAAGTTCATTATCAGTTACAAAATATTATTACTTATAAGGCCCTTAATGGCTTAGCTCCTGCGTGCCTAACTAGTCTTCTACCACGCTACAACCCATCACGCTCCCTAAGGTCACAAAGCGCTGGACTTTTGATGAGTACCTAGGATAGCAAAAGTCCACTAAAGGGAGGTAGAGCTTTTTTAGCATTTGGCTCCCAAACTCTGGAATAGCCTTCCTGATAATGTTCCGGGGTTCAGACACACTTCCTCTGTTTAAATCTAGATTAAAACACACCTCTTTGGCCAAGCATTCAAATAATGCATCTCATAATTTTGGACTGCAGTTATATCTGATCAAATGTGCATTATTATTATTTATTTTTCTGAACATTTCTGCCGTATGCACATAAACTGACAGTCACCACTGATAAGCTACTACTAAATATTGTAGAAACTTAATTTTCTGTAAAGTTGCTTTGCAATGATTTGTATCGTAAAAAGCGCTTATACAAATAAACTTGAATTGAATTGGATTGGAATTCAACTGAATGAAGCGAAGGAACCACACTTATCCAGCTTTAGGAAGAGATGGTGTTGTTCTGAGAGCTTCTGGAGGACCTGCATCCGCGTGGTGGCGTATGTTTAGGCCAGGTTCCGAATAGATCGAGATGTCATCGATGTAAACTATGAGCACGACTTGTGGAGGAATTCCTGGAGAACACCTCGTTCATGAAACCTTGGAAGATAGAGGGGCGTTGGCGAGTCCATACGGCATAACGCAGTACTTTCGTGAGTGACCCAGAAGAGGTGATGAAGGCTGTCTTCCATCATCGGTCCTGCTTCATGGATCTGAATCCAGGTTATAAGCGCTCTGCAGGTCCAGCTTGGAGAAGATGTGGGCTACATGGAGTTCCTTTTTGTTGCAGGGACCAGGGGAAGTGGATACGGCAGCTTGACTGTCTGTGAATTCAGAACTCTATAGTCAATGCAAGGCCTCAAGCCCCCGTCCTTCTTGCCCACGAAGAAGAAGCTGGACGCAGCCGGTGAGCTGGATGGTCGAATGAATCCCCGTTTGAGGGCCTCCTTGATGTATTCCTCCATAGCCTTGTGCCCGGGATGGACGGTGGATAGACTGCGGACCCTTATGGAGTTTAGCATCAGCAAGCAGGTCGATTGCACAGTCCATGGCCTGTGAGGTGGTAATTGGGTGGCTGCCTACTTGCTGACCCCAATCCTGAAACGCCACATAATCAGGTGGGCTCTTTGGGCACATCCTGCCTCGGGCTCTCAATGAGGGTGGACGCCACTTTGTACACCCTGGAGAACAGAGAACTGGGATGAGGACGGAGTGAGTAAGACAATGTTGGTGGCATCGCAGAATTGGACTCCAACGGGTTAACTAAACATGAATCCCACAGATGTTGCCGGAGAATGTAACATGAGCCAGGGGCGTCCCAGGATGATATCGACCGTGGGTCCCTCCAGTATCAAGAAATGCATCTCCTCGTCATGGAAGAGCCCAATTTTAAGGATTAACGGAGGTGCCTGAAACTTAATCCGACCACGTCCTAATGGCTTTACTTGTATAGTTTTGACTCGGAGCTCCTGGGCATGCCAACAGCATGGCAACTGGAGACGGCTTTGTGAGATGAAGTTTCCCGAGGATCCCGAGTCTACCAGGGCTGAAACAGAACCAGTGCATTCTGGGGTGACTAGTACTAACAACATGGTAATAATATAATAAATTACAGGGTTCTGATGGATAGTACTCCCCGAAGGACATGGGGGCTTGACTGGGCAGGCACAGATGGCATGATCTGGCGCAGCACAGTAAAGGCAGAGTCCCGCTGTGAGCCGGTGTTTGTGTTCTTCAGATGATAGACGCATGGATTCCACTTGCATGGGCTCTGGTACTGGAGGGCTGTTGGCGGGAGAACCAGACTGGTGGGCGGCTTCGACGGTTGGGCAGGTGCCATGATATGCGATTGTCCTTTAGCATAAAGTTCTCCAATACCATTGAACATACCCAAATATCAATACGTCCACACGAAACCTACTAATAAGAACTTCACCATACCAACCAATAACCACCGCCAAATTCCAACCACTCACCACCACCAATGTTCAACCGCATTACCTCACCCTCACTAACCCACCGCAGTACTTGATTGGCCGTAGATATCTCGGCCGCAGAGGAGCCGAACACCCTTAAAGTGGTAAAAAATACAAAAAAATATTTATCTCTTCGCACTTTGCATCTCATATGGCCTTTGCCCACTGCAGGGCGCACCCAGATAGTAGAGAAATTAGAAAGGCTACCTTGGAACAATTGGTGGAGAATTTCTGCGGTTGTGCCTTGATATACAGCGAGACCTGGAGAAGAAAGCCACCACATCCAGCTGATTCCCCCGCATATGAGACAGGCAGCACCATGGGACTGACGGAGGCAGATCAGGGAGTGGATGAAGCGGTTGAGTGCTGACCAGGAGGAGGTGCCCAATCTCCTGCAGAAGGTCTACAGGAGCGGCGTGACTGGGATCCATTAAAGTTGATGTTTGTAGGTCCGTTCTTCTGTCACCAACCAAGATGAGACAGAGGGTTGTGCAAGGATATCTAAGAACAGTTTATTTACAAGTGGTAATGTGACATGGTGTTGTTGAGTCATTGAGAGGAGCTCTGGAGATTAACACACGGAAAGTCAGCTTTGGAATGTCACTGGAGATCATCATGGGGATATCTAAGGACATAGGCGAGACAGATTAGTAGAGAGCGGTCAGGCACCAGTTCAGGTTAGTGAACAGTAGACCAGACACCAGAGTACTGGCTTTGAAGGTGTCTTTATCCTGGTGAGTGATTGCTGGGTGCAGGTGCAGGTGATTAGTCTCATGGTTGATTGGGATCGTGCTTGATGAGAGTTCATGTGTGCGTGATGATTTGGTTGGCTGTGACGAGGCTCCTGACACATCCAGCACTGAGAGTCTCCACCTGAGTCACAATTATTTGTTTGCCAAGAGTTAGTGTGATTTTACCTTAATGTTTACACTTGTTGTTGCCCAAAAACCGCAAGTCAACTGTTAACCCAGTTATACAGTGCTAAAATATTATTTAAAATATATTTAACAAAAAGATAATAATATATAATAATATATACATACTACAGTATATATTGTAGTGGTAAAAACAAGGCTTCAAGTTTCCCATTTTGTCCCTTGTGTCTTTGCCACTTGGGAGTGGTGTGATGCCATATTCCAACACATGCACAATTATCATGACTTAGAGTGCCAGAAGAAGACTGCGTGTTGAGGTTCCAAACACATAACAGCAGTTTATTAAACCAAAAATTAACTGGAATTGCATCAAAAACAAACAAACACTACAAAAGGGGGGGGGCTAATTGCAGGCATTGTTGCACCATGCCATGATGTAGCTAAATGAGCACGGTCGAACGACTGTGATGCTATTCTCAGGGTGACATATCCGTTTTAAACATTTGTCCCTTTAATACGTATGAGGGCAACACACTCAGAGATAAATAAACAGACAGTTAACAATATAGCAGCAAACTAAATAGATAAATGAACAATATAGAAAAATTAAATAAGACTAGTAAGATATGGCTCCTACACACGGACATGAATTGAGGGTTTCAGCATCAGTAACAATAAAGTAAGGGTAAAATGGAGCCAAATGTGTAGATACAAGGAAAAATAATGCCCTCATCTGTTATTTGTGACCCCATTTGTTATAAGATTCATTCCTATCTTCTGCATCCTTCTAAGAGCAGGCAAGTTGTGGGAAGAGGTCTTTCCACAAAACCATCTTTTTCTTAAGTTTAACAGTTCTTAGAGTCCTTTGGAATCAGGTAAAACGTCTTTTACTCTTCCAATCGCCACGATCCACGAGTACTCAACTGTCCACACTAGGACAATCTCTCCCTTCTGCAAGTCCTCTTTTAGTCATTAAACCATCTATGGTCTTCCTGCAGGATTTCGCTTGGGTGTGCGCATTAAAATATGGCATCCATCGTGGGGTTGCTGGGAATTCGCTTTGAGTGTGCGCGAACTATTCGCGTGTTGGAGTGCACAGATTTTTTGTAACTTTGCTTCATAGCTCTGACATCCGAACAACACACTTTCAGGTCATTTTAGCAAACAAGCACGTCTTATATCAGTGGGGTTTTGTGTGATGTGGCGATAAGCAGTTTAATGTGAAGTTTAAACTCCATCAGGTGCTTTTTGCGGAAAACACTTTTTTGGAAAAAAAAATGTTGTGCATAATTGGTCCAGGCTTCTTAGTTGAAGTAACGTTTTAATTTTATTGTATAAAATAGAATTAAGAATTCATTTAGATATTAGATTATCACTATTCTTAGTTTGTCTTGTGTTTTGATGCGTAATACAGGCCATAGTTTAGATTGTTTTAGTTTGTACATAAAGAAATTATTAATTCATCCCCTCAAATTCATCACAAGACTTGAAATTGGCCATACTGGCGAATGACTCCACCGGTGATTCCTGACCGTTTTATAGAGGACAATTCCTCTCGTTCCACTCCCCCGTTAGTCAAGAATTACAACGGCAACGCGACAAGTGAAAACCTCGTTTGTTTGGGAAGGTGTGGCTCACCCAGTCAGCAACCAGGTAAATTATAAATCCCGCTAACTTGTTTGTTATCATCTTTCTCAAATATGCCGCCAGCGGGGCTGAGGAGTACACCGTCGGTCACTTCTGCGCATGTGAGACACAAGGAAACAGCACATATACAAAATAGAATAATAACCGACTAAACAATGAAATAACTTAAAACTTTCATTGGTCTCGTTTGGTCACGAAAATGAAGAACATTTTTAGCATATTTTTTTATTTTGTAAACCACTTTAGTCTTGTTTTTATTCGTCCAGAATATGCATTATAATTATTTATAGTCATCGGACACATGACAGCATTATGTTGCGTCTCGTCTTGTTTTTTTCACGATGATAAAGGTTTGGGTGACGTTGATATTTAGTCATGTAATTTCCATTGCGAAAGCAACACTACTTAGATGAGTGGGAGAGAGATGCTGAGTTGGAGTTCATGACAGTCGTGTTTCTGGAACAGTGTGTCTGCCCCCTAAATGACAGGTAAATGAACCGCCATGGTCCGAACAGTGATGTGAAGAAAGGAGAGACATATAATTGTGAAAGAATAATTGTATTTTACCAGATAAACCCACAATTTCCTTTCAGCTCACCCTCAGACTGTAACAGTGGGTTGTGCTTTCCTCTGTTCCGCACTCTCCACTTTATCACTCAATCTTTGCATGCTTTGTTGCAATCTCCTCCGCACCGCGGTTTGACGGTTGGCTGGGCTCTGGGTCGGATTGGGGCTGGCGAGACCATGGTGAATGCGAGTATTGCTCACCTCACCCACTCCATTAGGGGACAAATCCCCTCGAGACCATCTCCGCCACTGTGCTCTGCACCGGTTGGCACGCGTTTGTCCGGGTACCTTTACATGAGATCTCCAGGAGGAGTCTAGTGGCAGCTTCCCCTTCTCCAGCAAGAGGGGAGAATTTAGGTGATCCATAAGGAAACAAAAGACAAATAACTTGAAAAAAAATAACAAAATAAATAAACAGGACTAACAATCTGCTATATTTCCCTTTTGTGGTCCGTTAATCTGTCACCCCACGAGTAGAGAAGTACACGAAGATGAAAGTCATTGTACACAAGAGTTAATAGAATCCTAGAAGATGTAATCTATGAAGCAACAGGGACACACAACAGAACCAATCAAACAATACCGACCCCTGAAGAGTGCACAAGGATGAACGTAAAGCTGGCTGAACACTAGACAATTTTTATCTTAACCAATTTTAAAACCATGGGAGAGCACGACAAAAACAGTTCACCGATTTTTAGCCTATCTTCTTGAGTGCACAACACTAGGACAATTTGGGGGGGGGGGGGTTGACCATACCAGAACCCACACTTGATGATTTTCGAATACTTTCACATGAACTTGAGCCACGGATACTCGTGAGCCTCAAACAGACTAGAGAGAATAAATAGAAGGTCAATCATGTTGTTTAGCTGTTCACATTAAAAAACAACAGTAAAAAAATAACTATGTGTATTTCTCTGCTTCATGGTATGTTTTGTTTCTGCCAAGTTTCAGCTATAGAAGTTTGCTTGTTCTTATATGTCTATCGTGGGTATCATGTCGAGGCAGCCCCGGTCCAAGACTTTAATATCAAACATGTTGTTATTTACTATTTGAGTTCGGTGACACTCCGTCTCGTCTGGAGGCAGATAATAATCGTAATGACACCACACAATAGCAGTATTTTTTATGGACAAAATCGTTTGCGCACGATGTAATCAATGGCCACACCCCCAATCGATTGGGGATGCAAATTGGGCTTAATCATCTAGTGCCAGCCAGCCTAGTACACAGCAAATTAAAGATAATAAACTCACGAGTGAACAGAATGAACTAATCAAAGATTACACAAATAGGTCCAGTGAAGATGGAGGGAAGAAAAACAAACAAGTCCATGTGGACACCCGAATTAAACACACCTGATCCCAATACTCAAGTCCCTTCATGTGGCTTATTTGAAAACTACATGTATGTGTGTTGGAGCAGGGCTGTGGCCCTCCAGCGAACGAGGTTGAACACCCTGATAAAGGGAATACTTTTATAGCATATTTAATAAATGCCAACTTATTTTTGGCTCATAGGCCAAGGAAACCTTTTTTTGGTGTTTGTGTTCATTTCTCATTAGATTGTCATTGCAGAAAACATGGGCTCTGCTTACTGTGTTTAGCGGAGGTGGTAATGCTTGCTCGAGTCGAGTTTTTCTCATGCGTATCACTGGCTTTTCAACGTTTTGGTTTGCTAAGTAGCAAGGCCTGGGACTGCTGATTCATACGAGTATCACAGAGTATATATTGGGGTAAGTACACAGTCAGCAAGCCATTGGGGTTTAAAGACTCCCACTGAGTAAAGGACCCGACAAGGCACTTGAGTTAGGTGTTTTCTCCCCGTCCTTTCTTTCTGTACAGCTTGTCTCATCTACGTGTTTAGTCATTGTACTCACTATGTGCTTAAATCTTTATTTCATCGATTGCTTCTCATTCAAGTCTCAACCTCATGGAGCCCTAACTGAGACTGATCAAACCTGATGCACATGCCCACGTCAGGCTGAAACATTCTCGAGTTACTCGATTAACTCGATTACAAGAATTCCATCGAGGCAAAACTCGTCCTCGAAGCCTCGTTAAATTCCTATGACACGCACTATACACGGCGGGTCTGATTTCACTGGACTGTTGATTCATGTTCAGGAAAGTAACACCATCGCGCTAATACATTTGTAATTTAGTTGGCCCTGGCGGAGAGTAAAGCTGTCCCCATAGACGGCAGAGAAGGTCTAAGTTTGGGCATCATTATAGTCTTCAAAAATAATAGAATAAGGTGCAATGTGTCTACTGCAAAGTAGAACTTGCATCCCTGCAGCAATACGACTTCAATGAAAAATTAGCATCTGTACGAAAACATCCACTCACATGCGGTTTCGACACAAGCTTCGCTTGAAAGAGGGTAACATAGCCTAAGCCTGATACATTCAGCTGATTGTAGCAGTTGTCCAGGCACAATGTGGCCCAATGTGATGGCATCAGCAAGAATTCTTAGAGAGAGGCATGGGTGGGCCTTCGTGAGCATGTGGCATGGCATACTTTAAATTTATTTGCGCAGAGCACACTGCAAAAACAAAACCAATTGCTAGTGTGTGGGGTTCGGCTAGGTGCCTAGTGGAACACTAGTTCAAAAAGACGTGGAACTGTGCCTGCATCTAATCTCAAGAATAAACAACAGACAGATGCGGGAAAGCCACCATCTATCATGTTGATACAGGATTCCCCCCCCCAGGTACCCGTGGAACAGTATGTGTCATGATATCAAGACGGCCTCTTGACTGCAGCTCGCTCCGATCCAGCAGTCCACATCGTAGAGGTAAACACCACTAGAGGGATTTAAAGCCAGAGAGTGGCACATCAGTGAGGAGTTGACCACAGGTCCTTGGGGCCATTTGACCGGAGCTACAGAGTTTCTTATGGGGTGAACAGTAGTCCCCCCTCTCTGCTCCTTCCATAGCTGGTCCAAAACCTTACAAAGTCCACACTGACTGCAGAAACCTGAAACTGCACCAGTGAAGGCATTCAGGCTTCTGCTGCAGAGCAGATCACCAGAGAGGTGGCAAGGGCTGTATGAATTTATATCTGCTGCGTCCAGCCCTGTCCTTCTGGCTGCTTCTGCTTTGGACCCCAGGTTTAGAAAACGTGAAGTTCTTGCCTGCTGAAGAGGTGTTGAAGGTCCAAACTAGTATTCAAGCAATGGCACTAGTTGCCAGAAGAAAGGACTCAAAACAGACACATGTAGGGTAGTAGGAAGCCACTGCCACCACATCAGCTACACATACTACAGATAGATCACATCAGAAAAGTATTCTGGGATCATCATCCGAGGATGAGGATGAAGAGAGATGAGGCAGAAGAGCAAAAAGCGGTTGCAGAGAGAGGTCTTAGGGTATTTTGGTGAACAGCCTATTTCCCAGAAGGGAAGTCCAACTGCCATAGTGGAGAATAAATCAAACAAGATTGGCACAGCTGGCAAGTCTTTCTTGGGGATCCCAGCAACATCAACACCCTCAGAGCGCTTTTTCTCTGCTGCTGGGAACATTGCCTCAAAACGTAGGGCAAGCCTAAGTGTTGAGCATGTGGATATGTTGACGTTTCTCCATTGCAACTATAAGCTGTTGTAGAATTCTGAAATCTCTCCTTTGAGATTACAGCTGAAAAAGGTCTGATTCTTATTTATAATTGTTTTATTTACATGTATTTTTTTATAAATTGAGATAGAGATACATGTGTACCTGTTGGGCTTGATATTTTGATATCATTTATTTTTGTTCTCAGGTGGGTAATCTGCAGAAGCTGCATCTTTTTGTTGTAATGTTGTTATTAAGATATATAATATATATATATATTGATATAGATATATATATACGTCCGATATATAGAATATATAGTATATCTCACCTGTTAATGTATATAAATAAAATAAAAAATGCTAGTAAAATTGTTTACACCTTTAGAGAACTGGCAACATCAGAGCCAGCCTTAATTTATGTATCACTATCATAATAGGTTTTTTTTTTTTTTTTTTTTTTTTTTGCTAATAGCTGTTAGGGTAGTGATTTCCCACTTAAATATGATGAGACTGCGAGTCTTGTCTGTCTACACTGACAGATATCTGACCACACTGGGGTGTTCATCATTACTGTAGCTTAAGGGACTTTACTTCTGTTTGCATGTCTGTGATAAATACCCACAGTGAGATTTTCACAGACCAAAGTGGTTGATTAGAAGGTTGAAGGAGTGTTAAGGAATTTCTTGTTGAAAGTGTGCTCTCTCGATGGGAGGGGGGGTTAAATACGTTATAAGAGATTTTTAATTTTTTGTTTATTTATTTATATTTGCTATATTGCTTATGGGAAATGATGGCTACATATTGATTAACATGATAAATATCAGATAACTTGCCAACATGACCTAAAGAGCATCCAATCAATCAGGATGTGTGATAAAGATCACACCCGATATAACCATATTGATAAATCTTGACCTTATTGAACTGATGTACAGTATGGTTAAACATTTGGCCCATGGCCTGGTTACTTCACTTTTTTTTTTGTCCATGAATGACTATTCCTTTCATTTCTGCATGAGTTGAGCAAAAGAATAACACTGTGATCTGCAAACCTAACTCTGTGTCCCCTTTTTTTTCTCTCTTTTTTTTCTCTGTAAATTAATTTCAACGGACTACAATTATGATCTATGTTACCAATATATTTTATACAAATATATACCCAGATAACTAGTAAGATTAGTAAGTGGGTGTAAAAAAAAGAACAGTGCAAATATTAACATCCGAGATATATACAGTTACTTGCTAGTACTCAGTTAGAGAGTCTGATAACGTACAAGTTTGTTCACAGCTCTAATTAATGCAAGTGCTTCAGCAAATATTTTTCAGTGTCCAAGTATGCTATTCCCAAGTATTATTTATGAAGGGAGTAAGAGTACTGCATTACTGCAGGCATATGCAATATTTAAAAAGTGCTATATTTCTTAATGGAATCTGAGAGGTTCTTAATAAAGATATAGGAATATATTATAAATGTATTGGTATGGTACACAAGTAATTTCAATTTATATAATTTAATTTCTGTAAATAAATAAAAAAAAATTAAAATAAAATATAGGGAAATACACGCATGTATGCATTAAGGCATTAAAAAAAAGTAATTACAGTATGCATGGCATTTTGTATTTATTCATGTTTAACTACATAGTATATTCCATGGATTTATTTTACAAACCAATAACAAAGAATTTAATAGTCATAAAGTCTTTAATAAACATACTTTTTTTTTTTTTTAAATGGGAATTGCTATGCAAATAATATAGTAAAAAATTCAAAAAAATTTACAATTATATATGCATTTCTGATTGAAAATAAATATGCATTTATTAGTAAAATTTTATATTGGAGCACAGTTGTGACTCATAAGTTTTAAATACCCCTTGTTTAGAATATGCAAAAATTTTAATAATTTTTCACAAAATAGAGGGATCATCAAATTTTTTTTTTTTTTGTTTTTCTTAGTACGTCTTGAATAAGCCATTTCACATAAACGGATGTTTATATTTACTCCACAATGACAAAATCTAACCATGACTGTTTTATGATAGTTGTTCATGAGTCCTGTGTTGGTCCAGAGCAGTTCAACTGCTGTATTCAGAAAAATCCCCCAGCTCCTGCACATTCTTGGGTTTCCAGCATCTCATATTTAACAGCTTTCCAGCTGTGATTGTATGATTTTGAGATCCATCTTTTCACTCTGAGGACAATTAAGGACTCATACATAACTATAAACAAAAGGTGGAAACATTTACTGATGCTCAAGAAGGCAACATGATGCACATTTGAACAGGATGATATGTAAATTTCATCTTATTTTGATTAATATCATATATGTCAAGGGATTTGCTGAGTTTCAGTTCATTTTTAGTGTCACGTTTCTAAAAGCAGTTCGCGGAGACAGAGAAAGACAGGGAGTGCGCATTGTTTTGTTCTCTTTTTACAAAAGCACAAAGTTGTGTGTGTTATGTGTGAGTTTACCACAAATAAAAGTAGACACTTAACTGGTTTCGACTGATGTATAACACTTATATAGTATTTTTGAGTATTCATTTATTTAAATTTTTTTTTTGTCTTTTGCACTGATCTTAAAAAAGTGAGCTCCAGGTCAACCCCATGGAGTTACGTAAAGATCAGACTGAATAAGCTTTTTTTTATGCACTAAAAATCTTTTTATCTGCACTGTTTGTTCACTGGTTTGCATCTGCCATGTGCCTTGTGCTGCTTTATTTAACTTTATTTTTATTTTTTATTATATGTCTTTTTTACATTCCCTTATTGTATAGTTATATCTTATATTTTATATTGATCTAGATTTTTAGGCTCTACTGTTAGTGTTATCTGTATGCACCGGAGGTCTGAGAGTAACGCAATTTCGATTCTCTGTATGTATGTACTGTACATGTGGAAGAATTGACAATAAGCAGACTTGACTTGACTTGACTTGACTTGTTCCATGAAGATATTTTGTAAATTTCCCTACCATAAATATATTGTAAAGTTAATTTTTGATCAGTAATATGCATTGCCTCAGATTCAGATTCCCTCAGATTCCAGATATTCAAATATTTGTTTCTCAGCCAAATATTGTCCTATCCTAACAAACAAAACATCAATGGAAAGCTTATTTTATTCAACTTTCATATTATGTATAAAACCAGTTTCGAAAAAACGTGACCCTTATGACTGGTTTTTGTGGTCCAGGGTCACACTTTTTTTTTTTTTTTTTCTCATTTAGTACTGGCACTTCAGAAGCTACATAAATGCATAGAGGTTTCCCAGAAGACAACATAAGGACAATGTACCCTGATAATCCAATTCAAAAAGTGTATACCCCCTGGCTCTTAATGTATCGTGTTGAACAACTATCACAAAACAAAAACAGTCATGGATCATCCAGGAAATGACACACCGTATTAATATCCAAGGGTATATAAGCTTGGATGGTGTCATTTTTACAAATTCAGTTATTATTTTTTTCTTGTGGAGTATATATAAACATATATAATATGAAATAGCTAATTTTAAACAGTACTTAAAAAAATGCAATTTTCATGATTCCTCTTTTGTAAAAATTATGAACATTCTGCATATTCTGCAAGGGGTATGTAAACTTATGTGCACAGCTGTATACTGTATATAAATGAAATTCACTATATATGATATTATAAAAAGTAATTATGTATTTTAATTTATTATTTTGTACAGTATATGCATAGTAATGTCCTTATATCTCACTCTTGGGGTGAAAGCATATTTCTCCATTGAGATTCAAGCACCTGAGATAGTCTGCAAGTACAGTCCTGCGACAGTTGTATAACTGTCATGTGAGATGCGTGTTATTGCCAAGAGATAATTCTCTCCAGGTACTCCTTCCTGGTTGGAGTGCTGCCTATTCATTCAAGAAATATTTAGCCATTGCCCACACATTTCTAAGTCTGGCGCCTGCACACACATTTATGCTCCTAATTATTTGACATCCTTTCTTTATCATGCCAGCGCACCATCACAAAAGCCCCCTCTTCTTTGTCTCAACACAAATCGTCGCACCTGCTCTAGTATGTCATCAAACCTTTTACGTGCTCCACTTTACAGCCATCAATTCAAAGCGCTCATGCTGGGAGAAAATAAAAGCAATGCTGAATCAGTCCTCAGTGGCAGCAATCAAACAATAAAAGTAAAGGTAAAGGGTATCAGCATGCGACCTCTAGACCTCTTGTTATTTCAGGGGTGGATGGAAAGAAATAACATAACAGTAAAAAAAAAAAAAAAAATAACCTCTCTGGCCTTCCACATCTCAACTAGGACCTTAAGAATATATTTAAGATCATGCGTCAAGGGACCCGATGTCTTCTTCATGAACACACTTGCCTTGTGATGGATAAAAGTGACCTTTAAAAGAGCTTTTTACCTCAGCAATCCTTGTATTTACGTGGTACACAACGTTCATCAAATGTTACAAAGAACGGAGAGCTGCACAGGAATGCTAACACCCCTTGGGCTGAAAAAAACACTACATTATTGGTCTCAAACATTTCAGATGGGATAAAACCTTCTAAGACTTGACAAGCTCAAGGAGTAGTTTGCACAAAAATTAAAACGTTCCCATCATTTACTCATCCTCATGCTGTTTCACTGTGGCATTGTTTTCTTTCTAAGGCAGCTTTTCCACAGAAACGAAGTGGAGGGTGATTTAAAATGACAAGGCCCAAAAAAGACTAAGATCTATCATAAAAGTGATCCATATGCCTGGTGAATGATGTTCCAACTCGTTTGAAGGTATACAATGGCTTTGAGCAAGTTACAGACCAAACTTGAAGTCATTTACAGACCAGGTTACAGACCGAACTTCCCACATTTAAAGCAAGCTATTAATTAAAGGGATAGTTCACCCAAAAATGAAAATTATGTCATTAATGACTCACCCTCATGTCGTTCCAAACCCGTGAGACCTCCGTTCATCTTCGGAACACAGTATAAGATATTTTAGATTTAGTCCGAGAGCTTTCTGTTCCTCCATTGAGAATGTATGTACGGTATACTGTCCACGTCCAGAAAGGTAATAAAAACATCTTCAAAGTAGTCCATTGTGACATCAGACCCATACGGAAAGGTAATATATTCACATATATGTGAAGCACTGTTAAATACATGGAAATATATTTTGAAAATCTATTTTAAAAATACATATGTTGCGTGTGTGTGTGTTACATTATATTCATGCCTCAAATAACTTTTAATCAATGTGTTTTTGCAGTGCAGCAATGCATTTTGTTTCTAAACTATGTTTACCATTTAAAAGCTATTATTATATTATATTATATTTAGTGCTGTCAAATGATTAATCACGATTAATCACATCCAAAATAAAAGTTTTTGTTTACATAATATATGCGTGTATGCTGTGTATATTTATTATGTATATATAATTACAAACACATGCATGTATACATTTAAGAAAAATGTGTTATGTTTATATATTAAATATATTTATATATAATATAAAATATAAGAATATAAATATATAAATGTATATACATGTAAATATTTTCAAAATATATACTGTATGTGTATGTATTTATATAGAGTTACCATGGAAACGGGGCGGCAACTCAGCTGACAAGTAGCAAATCTCTCCGTCTCTCACTGTTGTTTTTACTGCTTTCAGGTAAGTTTAGTCCCTAAAATTACACAAATAATACATACAACTTTTCCTGACACTTTCTTACAAGTAATTGACATGCTTCTGTTGAATATTTACTTTACAGAAATGGTTCAGTGTATTGGGAATAAGTCCGTTAGCATCACAACCGTGAGCTAACAGAGGCTAACTATAAGAGGTAACAAGCTACCTATAGATTTGAGCTCTTATTTATGAAAGTTTGGTATTTTAATCACATAATTTGTGTAGATGAGTTTTTTTATAGCTTTGTAAATGTTTTGTTGGCAATTTGTTAATGGATGAATTAAAAAAAGCTAACGTTAATTAATTTAACCTAAAAGTATGTACTGTTAGGGTTGCCAACCGTCCTGTATAATATGGAATCGTCCTGTATTTAAGGCGTCAAAGAAGCATTATGAAAGCTATATGGAACGCAGTTTGTCCCGTATTTAAGGCATATGCCGTATGACCACCTAGACCATACGAATACCAAACTCTAAGCTGAGAATCAGTTTTTCTTTTTTTTTTGACAAGTGTTTGATTTGTGAGCATAGCTGTTCGAGGGAGGCTTTAAGACTAAGCGGAATCCTCTGTCGGCTGCTCGCTCCCGCTTCACAGTCCCGCTAGTTTTTTTAACTTACGCGTTTCGACTTCAGCTAATCAGTTTGGGAGAATGCAAACAACGTGATTCCAACATCCAGCCATGCAAGAAAACGTGCATTTTACCTGAGGGAAGACAGAATCAATAAGGAAAGTCGTCTTTCTTTAATGTAGGTAATGTTGTTAAATACCTAGATTAAACTATTTATATTTAAAATAACTTACAGCGTACTCTTAACCTTGAATATCATTCTTAAACAACAAAACGACCAATGAAGTGTCAAGCACCCAAAGCAGTCCATTAATTCTATAAGTTATCTTTAATTGAAAAATAAGCATTTCCATTTGTACTGTAGTAGGCCTACTGTATAGCTATTACACACACGCAAATCAAAGTCAGAAAGACCTTTATTGTCAAGTATGTTTGCACATAGAAGGAATTTGTTTTAGTGTCACAAGCTTCCAGAACACTGAGAAAACAACAACTCACAGATAATAAAAAATACACAGTTGTGCTGCTTAATATTTTTTGGGACCTGTGATATTATTTAAGGATTCTTTGATAAATAAAAAGTATAAATAACAGTATTTATTCAAAATATATATTTTTGTGTGTGTGTTAAATATACACTACTGTTTGGTCAGTACATTTTTTTTTAAAGAAACTTTTAGAATACTTTTATTCAGCAAGGATTAATGTGTTAAATGGATAAAAAGTGATACTGTTAGAATATTGTCAAATTTCTATTTTGAATAAATTGTGTTGTTTTTAACTTTTTATTTTATTTATGGAACACAGGTTCCAAAAAATATTAAGCAGCACAACAGTTGATAATATTATCAACACTGATAATAACTCAGCATATTAGAATGATGTTCTGAGTAATGATGCTGAAAATACAGTGCTGCATCACAGAAGTAAATTAATAAAAATGATATTTAAAGTATAATAAGACAGGAAACCAATATTAGAAATTGCAATAATATTTCACAATATTACTATTTTTGTGTATTTTTGAGCAACTTAATACAACCTTGATGAGCATAAGAGACTCCATTAAAAACATTACAAATCTAAACGATATATACCCGTTTATATATATAAAAACGTAAATTCTCTTTTCTTAAGATTTTTTGTATGTTCTGTACATTATTCTTTCTCTTTTCTGCATTTCACCTCTGCTGTAGTTTATTTCTAATAAATCTGACATTGTATACTACGTATTGTTGGCTCTGTGACACATTGTTTATTTTCCTATATTCTACCATGCTGATGACCGTGCAGCAGAGTTGGAGTGGACCTCTTGTTGAAGAACTTCTCCAGGCACTATGAACCATCTGACTAGTAAGAAAAACCTCAAACATTCAGAAGTTTATCAGATATTAAAATATATGTCAAATAAATATCAATATTTTTTGAGTCCTGTATGTCTTACAAGGCCATCCTGTTTAACACTGCACTGAGGACACTACAACCAGAGAGGTACAACATAATTCAAATAAAAATAAAATAAAAAAGTGCTTTGAAATGAAAATTAATACTGGTAAGACAGAACCGAGTACTGTGACTGTGCCTCACTTCAAAGTGAAACAGTCTGTAATGGTCATCTGCCGTGCCAGATCGATGGTTAAGGTGGGAATTATAAGTAAGATTTTCTAAACTCTAAATGTAGTAAAGTGTTTGTTCAAGTAGACTTTGTTGCTTGTGGAAACCTCACACAAGCCTGAAAGGTGCTTTAAACTTAAAATCTTATTTGCACTCTTGAAAACTGTTCACCAAAAACTACATTTCTGGACTAAATTTCAGTCCAGCAGAATTATCTGCACACTTCACCACCAAGATCAAAATGAACATTGTGAATGTAAAAGCTTCACATTACATTTATAACAACCATTGTTAATATTTGAATTATATTGAATTATATTATGCCTTGAAAGTGGACAATACCAGATTTTTTGACCAAACATATTTAGGGTTCAGATCGTGCTATACGTGGAGAATAATACACAATTTTTAAAAAAGAAATGACATTTATCAGTTTTTGCAAATGAACTTTCCACACTTGCCATACTCCAACAGGGTGAATGCACTGACTAAACAAAACAAAATTGGTGGCAGTGTGAAATGACCATAATGCTGTATGTTAGGTGTGAGATTTATTAAACTTGGTTTGCTATAATACATCTATTCAGAAGGACACCATTGTGAATAATAATTTCCCCCACATTTGCTGTATATTCATATAGTCATATCTATTGCCGCGTTTCCACCGAAATTACCCGGAACAATTGTACCAGGAACTTTCTTCCCCAGGAACTATTTTCCCCCACAGACCTGTTGCTTTCAGCATTTCCACCGCGGTCTAAAGTACCGTGAAGATTAGGCAAATAGTCTGGTGACGTAAGCCTGCGTGTGTTTCTCAATACAGAGTACGCAAATTACGGACTTGCATCCTCGGTAGTTCGGACTTTTGCGAGTTCGACTCGGGAGTGTGATCTCCCGTGGACAAAACGACGCAAGTCTGGTAATTCTGCATACAACAGCGTACCTGATAACATCAGTCAGCTCGCCTTGGCTACTGCAATTTTCCTCACTGTATATTTACAATAAGACGAAATAGGCTATGATACCAAAAACAACTGCCTCCTTTCATTTTCATTTAAACATAATAATAGCCGCAGAAATGTACTTCGTTCAGGGAAATGTGTATATATACAGCCTACAATAAGATGAAACAAAATATTATATCAATTTCCTTTTTATTTTCATTTTAAAGGGTTAGTTCAGCCAAAAATGAAAATTATGTCATTAATGACTCACCCTCATGTTGTTCCAAACCCGTAAGACCTCCGTTCATCTTCGGAACACAGTTTAAGATATTTAAGATTTAGTCCGAGAGCTTCTGATCCTCCATTGAAAATGTATGTACGGTATACTGTCCATGTCCAGAAAGGTAATAAAAACATCATCAAAGTAGTCCATGTGACATCAGAGGGTCAGTTAGAATATGTTTAAGCATTGAAAATACATTTTGGTCCAAAAATAACAAAAATGATGACTTTATTCAGCATTGTCTTCTCTTCCCGGTCTGTTGTGAGTGCGACTGACTGCTGTGACAGTTGACGTACGACGCTGCTGATGTGTTATCTTTGTTATTGGGCGCACCAGAAAACACGTCAGCAGCATCATACGTCAACAGTCACAGCAGTCAGTCGCACTCACAACAGACCGGGAAGAGAAGACAATGCTGAATAAAGTCACCATTTTTGTTATTTTTGGACCAAAATGTATTTTCAATGCTTCTACAAATTCTAACGGACCCTCTGATGTCACATGGACTACTTTGATGATGTTTTTATTACCTTTCTCTGGACGTGGGACAGTATACCATACATACATTTTCAATGGAGGGACAGAAAGCTCTCGGACTAAATCTAAAATATCTTAAACTGTGTTCCGAAGATGAACAGAGGTCTTACGGGTTTGGAACGACATGAGGGTGAGTCAATAATGACATCATTTTCATTTTTGGCTGAACTAACCCTTTAACATATAGATCAATTGAATGAAGACCAAAGATTACCTGTTAGATTTACACAAAACTAATTATATTTTAAGTTTAACCACTAAAGAGACATCAGAGCCAGCGGCACACATCAGAAGGACTAGCCGAGTTGAGACTGCTCTAGGCAGATACATGAGCACTGAACTCCCGCTGATCGCGTGGAGCTGACCGTCTCCGAAATCGGCGAAACACATTTTTAAATAGGCGCTGTCTTTATAAATAAACCACAGATTTGAGTTTTCAACAACTACATTCTCGTCTGAAATACTTTTAAAACTACATTTCATGACACAATAACAGTAATATTTTGAAAATTATCAGAATAAATGGTGGTTGAAATCACAACCAATCAGCATGTTTAGCGACCAAGTCGCTCAAGTGCCGCCCCCCTTGAATTGCCCTTTGAAAGTTCCGGACCTTTGAAAAAGTACTACCTCGTGAGCAGGGACTTTCTCAGGGGCATTTTTCTACCCGGAACTTTATTTAGATCCTGGTTCCTGCTGTGGAAACACACCGAGTACCAGCCCAAAGTCCCTAGTTCCTGGATAAAGTTCCAGCGGTGGAAACGCGGCTTATGTCCTAGTCTTCTTTCAGTGATTAAGATCCAATATTTTTTTTATGACGGACACAAGTTTCGGAGGCATTGTGTAAATGTGATTGACACAACGTGAGGTCGTATTTATTTTTTAATGTGTGAAAATATCTGACTATAGTGTGCAGTGACCTTAAAGGTTAAGGATACAAACACTTGACCAGAATCATGTCAAGTAACAACTGACTAATCCAAATGTTTTTTTATCTTCTTTCTTGTTTTGTTTTGCAGATGCTGTCATGAAACGCCATGAAAAGGCAACTGCTGGACACCTGGGACAGGACATCAATTCCAAGGTGGTGGAACTGAGGTTTCAACTGAAGAAAAAGGAGACCTGTTAGAGTTTAGAGTTGTCTAATAGGGAGGGTGAAGGAAGAACATCCAAACCCTGCCCCTGGTTCCTTCAAGATTTTTTTGGGATTTATATAATGGTGTTTTTTCGTAAAGACAGTGGCAAAATTAAAATGACACTACTTTGATGTTTTGTTCTACAAATTAAACTACACACACACACTCCAAAAACACCAATTTTGATACAATTTGCATTTGCAAGAAAAAAAAAAAATCAAAGTATTGTCATGTTAATTTTGCCACTGCCTTTACTTTGGGAAAAAACACCATTATATAAATCCATAAAATCTTGAAGGAATCAGGGGCAGGGTTTGGATGTTCTTCTTTCACCATCTCTATTAGACAACTCTAATTTTTTTTTGTTTTTTTTTTTTTGTTTTTTTTTAAACAGACTTTATTTCATTAATAATAATAAAAAAAAAAACTTCTCTTCAAGAATTACTTTTCAGGTTTTAGCATCATCCTTTAGTATTCATAATAGTAATTTCAGTAAAGTTGCTGGTTTGATTTATGTTTTAATTGTGCAGTTTATGTGCACTCTGTTCTTTTGTCAATGTCAATAAAATTCTTATTTTTCTATAGTAGGTGTTACGTCATCTGAATATACTGCTCATTTTTGCAAGTGAAATTATACTGTCACAGTTTTTAAGTTGCATTGTCTGGGGATTTGTACATTTTTCAGTCTCCAATTTCTGTTCAGCATTTGAATGTTTAAATTCATATATATGTATATATATATATATATATAATATTAGAAATTAATATATATATATATATATATTTACATGTACTGAAATGTAATATGTTAACAAATATTAGAAATTAATACATATATTGCAAATTAATATATTTACATAGTCTGATATCTAAATGTATTTACATATATGGGAAATAAATATATGTAAATATTTACAATATAAAATATATTTACATATATATAAATGTAATATATTTACATATACTGAAATGTAATATGTTAACAAATATTAGAAATTAATATATAGACATATATTCCAAATGAATATATTTACATAGTCTGATATCTAAATGTATTTACATATATGGGTAATAAATATATGTAAATATTTCCAATAAAAATATATTTCCATATGTTAAATATATGTGGAAAATATTAAAAAGCCGCCAAAATCAAATATTTAAATATATTTTTGTAATATATTTTAAAATATATTTACATATATTTTATAAAACATATTTTCTTCTATTTAAATTTAAGATATTTCAATATATAAAAATGTATTTATTTTAAATATATTTAGATCTATGTGACTTCTGTATGGGGAGGGTCCGTTAGAATTTTTTGAAGCATCGAAAATACATTCTGGTCCAAAAATATCAAAAACTACGACTTTATTCAGCATTGACTTCCCTCCCGGGTCTGTTATGAGCGCGTTCACAACACAGTTTAGTGATATCCGGTTCGCGAACGAATCACTCGATGTAACCGGATCTTCTTGAACCAGTTCACCAAATCGAACTGAATCGTTTGAAACGGTTCGCGTCAACAATAAGCATTAATCCACAAATGACTTAAGCTGTTAACTTTTTTAACATGTCTGACACTCCCTCTGAGTTCAAATAAACCAATATCCCGGAGTAATTCATTTACTCAAACAGTACACTGACTGAACTGCTGACCGAGCCAGATAACGAACGAAACATTGACTCGTTCTCGAGTCAAGAACCGTTTCTGTCGGACGCGTCCGGCTCGAGAACCGAGGAGCTGATGATACTGCGCATGCATGATTCAGCGTGAAGCAGACTGACACACAGCGCGTCTGAACCGAGCTGGTTCTTTTGGTGATTGATTCTGAACTGATTCTGTCCTAATGTTATGAGCGCGGGTAAACCGAAGGCTTGAATCAAGGGCAATCATCGCCAATTAAGTCATTACGTCGAGCGCAAAAGAACTGGTGAACCGTTTTCGGCAACCGGTTTATTGAATCAAACTGTCCGAAAGAACCGGTTCGCGGAAAAGAACAGAACTTCCCATCAGTACCGGTGATCCGAAAACCGATGCAACCGGTTCTTGACTCGAGAACGAGTCAATGTTTCGTTCGTTATCTGGCTCGGTCAGCAGTTCAGTCAGTGTACCGTTTGAGTAAATGAATTACTCCGGGATATTGGTTTATTTGAACTCAGAGGGAGTGTCAGCCATGTTAAAAAAGCTAACAGCTTAAGTCATTTGTGGATTAATGCTTATTGTTGACGCAAACCGTTTCAAACGATTCAGTTCGATTTGGTGAACTGGTTCAAGAAGATCCGGTTACATCGAGTGATTCGTTCGCGAACCGGATATCACAAAACTGCAGTGTTGCGAACGCGCTCATAACAGACCCGGGAGAGAAGTCAATGCTGAATAAAGTCGTAGTTTTTGATATTTTTGGACCAAAATGTATTTTCGATGCTTCAAAAAATTCTAACGGACCCCTGATGTCACATGGACTACTTTGAAGATGTTTTTATTACCTTTCTGGACGTGGACAGTATACCGTACATACATTCTCAATGGAGGAACAGAAAGCTCTCGGACTAAATCTAAAATATCTTATACTGTGTTCCGAAGATGAACGGAGGTCTCACGGGTTTGGAATGACATGAGGGTGAGTCATTAATGACATAATTTTAATTTTTGGGTGAACTATCCCTTTAAGAATGCATGGATTATTGTGCTCTTTCCTCATGGTCCAGTTTAATGGTGCCTTTTTTCTGTTATTTTGTAGCTTTATAACACCAGTACTTTTCCCATTTTTATTAAAGCAAGGTTGGGCCCAGATCAGACCGAACATGTTTTTTTGCAGTGAGAGGCACCTTTTTTAAAATTATTTTCTATTGCATGCTCTTTATGTGCCCCAGGCACGTCCCATATTAGTCGCCTGCTGCACCTTGTGTTTCCCTTTCGAAAGGGAACTCCACGCTGCGTCCTCTAGAGGGCGCTATGGGAACGCTGTCAGCGTTGCCGGTGTCTGAAGCATGAATGAAAAAACGACAATGAACTTGACATTGGCAGGCGGAAGCCTATGACGTAAGCTAATGAGCGACTGCGGATATAAAAGGGCATAAAAGGGTTGAGTGCTTGGCTTCCTCTCATTTTAGAGTGTCATCCTGCTGAAGCCTTCGCTCTTAAGAGCTCCGTCATGGGCAGTGATTGAGTTTGTAGGCTCTTTCTTTGAGCCTCGCTTACTGCCTCCAGGGCTGAGTGTAGCCAGGTCTCCTCTCACTTTAGAGAGTCATTATGCTGAGACCTCCACTCTTAAGAGCTCCCCTGCCAGGGTTGAGTGTTGTTAGGTTTCCTCTCGTTTAGAGAGTCATTCTGCTGAATCCTCCGCTTCCCAGAGCTCCGCCTAGGCAGAATAGGGGTGTAGGCTCTTCTACTGAGCCTCACTAACTGCCTTTGATGCTGAGTGTGGCTAGGTCTCCTCTTGTTTTAGAGAGTCGTTATGCTGAGGCCTCCACTCTTAAGAGCTCAAACTAGGATTGAGTGTGTAGGTTTCCTCTCACTTTTAAGAGAGTCATTCTGCTGAAGCCTGCACTCTCCATAGCTCCGCTTGGACAGTACTTTTTGTAGGTAGGCTCCTCTTCTTTGGGGAGCCTCACTAACTGTCTTTAGCGCTGAGTGTAGTCAGGAATTCTCTCGTTTTAGAGAGTCGTCATGCTGAAGCCTCCACTCTTAAGAGCTTCTCTAAGAGGGTTGAGTGTTAGGATTCCTCTCGTTTAAGAGAGTCATCCTGCTGAAGCCTTCGCTCTTTAGGGATCCGTTAGGGGCAGTGATATGAGTTCGTAGGCTCTTTTTTGAGCCTCGCTTACTGCCTCTGGCGAAGAGTGTAGCCAGGTCTCCTCTCGCTTTAGAGAATCGTTATGCTGAGACCTCCACTCTTAAGAGCTCCCCTGCCAGGGTTGAGCGTTGTAGGTTTCCTCTCGTTTTAGAGAGTCATTCTGCTGAAGCCTCCGCTCCCCAGAGCTCTGCCTAGACAGTATAGGGGTGTAGGCTCTTCTACTGAGCCTCACTAACTGCCTTTGACGCTGAGTGTGCCTAGGTCTCCTCTCGTTTTAGAGAGTCGTTATGCTGAGGCCTCCACTCTTAAGAGCTCAAACTAGGATTGAGTGTGTAGGTTTCCTCTCATTTAAGAGAGTCATTCTGCTGAAGCCTCCACTCTCCATAGCTCCTCTTGGACAGTAATATTGGTTGGTAGGCTCCTCTTCTTTGGGGAGCCTCGCTAACTTTCTTTAGCGCTGAGTGTAGTCAGGTCTCCTCTCGTTTTAGAGAGTCGTCATGCTGAGGCCTCCACTCTTAAGAGCTTCTCTAAGAGGGTTGAGTGTTAGGCTTCCTCTCGTTTAAGAGAGTCATCCTGCTGAAGCCTTCGCTCTTCAGAGCTCCGCCTAGGCAGTAGTCACTACTAGAGACCTCACTACTGATTTTTGATGTTGAGTGTAGCTAGGCTGAGTATTCCACTCTTAAGAGCCAGGATTGAGCATGGTAGGTTTCCTCTCATGTAGAGAGTCATTCTGCTAGAGCCTCCGCTCCCCAGAGCTCTGCTAAAACAGTACTATTGGTATGTACAGTAGGTAGACATCCAAAACGTTACTTCTACTGCCGCTCGTACCGCCGCCGCGGCGTCTGCAAAGTGCATTTGCAGCTTTTGACCACTGAGTGGCGCTTTAATCACAAGTTTTCAAACAAGCGCATCAAAGCACATTTTCGCAAATAGACGTCAGTTTTGCCTCGCTGATGTGTTACATTTGACGGCTGCAGTCAGGGAAAATGAAAGAAAAACACTATAGTTAAAATATTTAATATTCACAGATGAAAGTTTGTTAATTATGAAGTTATGTGCATTTCTTAGAACAAATTCAAGCAGGATAAATGTCAAGCCTGTGCCTGAGCCCTGTGCTTATATTTTCTCTAAGCTACACAGTATTACACCATATTTTAGATTTGACACATTTAACTAGGTGTGCAGTATTATTTATATAATATGAATTATGTGTTATATTATTCAAAAGAAATTGTGGTTTGCTTTGCATCAGAGCATTAAAAGTGGTAGACTATTTTAGTGAGCTAGGCTACATTTATATGCAAAAATGTCAATATTCTCATATATTAGGCCTATATTTTAATTTATATTTTTAAAATTCCTTTAATAAAACAACATGCATTTTGTTATTATTCGTTACCTGTCCTTTATTTTGACAGACAACTTCTTGGGAAAATTATATTTGTCTGTAAGAAATTGATGCGTGTTTTATAAATTATTTTCTTTATTTTAGTAAAACGTGAGGCACTGTATAATTTCATTCCCATTATTTAGGCCTAATTAAAACAAGAAACGAATAGAGGCGCCCTCTAGAACACTTGAAATTTTTCCTGATAATAAAGAATGGACGGATTAATAAAACGTCCTCACGATTAAACTCAAGTTCTCTCATTATAATCACCAAAGTGCAAATGATGTAAAAAAGAGCTTAATTAATAGACAACTTCAGTGATTTTAAAGGGAGCCGCCGTTACTTGCTTAAATAGAATTTAAGTTAAAAAAATAAAATTGCAGCCGCATTTAAATGCAGGTGTGTAAAATGTCTGCGTACAAGATTTGTGTGGCGCGAGTGATGCTAAGTGCATGCGCGGCATTTATTCTTATTTGTTTTATCTTCATTACAAATCTTGTTTGGTTTCATTTTGGATAATTGCAAGTAAAAAATAATTTACGTTGTAATGCATATGCAAAATGTGAATAATTATTAATATTTAAGTGTTTGTGCGAAAATTATTAATGCGCATGCAGGACAGGGAGGCGCCCTCTAGATCACTTGAATTTTTTCCTGATAATGAATTAACTTAAAATTGTGGTGTCTCACATACATGAGAAATATATCTACAGAAAACTTGAAATGTCTTTTAAAATGAATCAATTCAAAACGAAAGCATTATTTAATCTGTGAAGGTTGTATTTCTCTTTAAAGGCGAGTCCATGTGGAGAGAGTAAGCACTGTGAAATTCATCTTGCAGCCGACAAGAAAACATTTGTTTATTAATAAATAATTAAAATGTCTCCTTTTTTACAATTATTAGGCTACTTCTGCTTTGGGGCAAACTTAATGCATGTGCTTGAGCGCAAAATATATTAAGGCTCATTATGGATTATAGATGTAAATGTAATATAATCCTGCGATTAGTTGAATAATGACAAATGAACGACTAGTAACTAGAAAAATCTTACATGGGAGGCAGAACTATTAAATAGCCTCTAGACATCTCTGTTAAAGTTTTTAAAGCATTTTATACGCGTTTGCATAAATTCTTCTTTCAGAACGGTCTGTAATGGAGAGATGTCTTAACACTGATTTTTTCTCTGAAACACAAAAACGAAAATTTAAATAAAATTGATATATATATATTTTTTTTGAGAATGGCCAACCCTTCTCTGCAGATATTGTTGCTTCTGGTTTGTGCATTGTAAATAGGCTAAAAAAAATAATAATTAATGTAAGGGAAACAGGTCAATTTAGCTCAAAGGGAATCTGAACAGAATCACTGTTTCACGGCTAATCACTGAAACGGCCAGCGATTCACTGAACGAGCCGTTTAACATCAAATCTGCGCTGGATATTAATATCCAAAGTATAGTGAAAACACTATTAATTAGCACAGTAACAGATCGGCAGTTTAAGACATTAACTTGTGAGCACAAAAACACAAGATACTTCTCTTTTCAATATAAATAAGGCTTTATTTAGATAAATCTAAGACATATAAACTAATCTAACACATAAGCACACGCACTCACACATTCACACAAGTTGCAGGAGGATGGAACGTTAGGAAAGAGTGAGTTTAAGAGAATGAAAATGTGAAATCCCAAGTTTAAAGCAATACGTGAAATTGCATAGACATGAACAACCATTTAATCACTTAATTAACCCTCGCACTGAGTTCTTCAATGAGGTTAAAATTATATTAGATAACACCAGTACAGATGTGAGTCTGGAGGTTACTTGCGTTGCCTGTTTAACGGGGTTCCCTTTGTAGTCGCTGAAAAGGGGGTTTCCCGAGGTTGCTGATTGGCTGGAAGTTCAGTAGTCGTTGAAGTGACGTCTTGGGAAGCCCGTGGTTGGGCGTAGGCTGAAGATGCGGAGTTGTGGGCTGGTTGAAGTTTCAGACGGGCACGCGAGGTCAGACTCGGAGACACGGCGTTACAAAACTTAACTCAGAACACGAAACTCTCAAACGGAAAAGAACAGAAGTAAAGTTTGACGAGACTAGGTGGTGTTTCTTCTCATCGTGGCTAAGTAGCAGCAGGCGTGCAGGCCGAAGCACGCTGGAACGGCGCTCGAAGAACGCTAAAAGTGATGACAAAGCATGACTAAAAGCTAAAGCTAAAAGCCGGCCTGACTGATAGCAAAAGCTAAACGAAAGCTAAACGCTAAAAGCTAAAAAACATGACTAAAAGCTTAAACTACAAGCAAAGCTAAAAGCATAATTTGATGGTGTCCTGAGTATTTAAACTGGCCTTTTGGCCACACCTCAAATGTTGTCTTGACCAATTAGATATCGTCTTTTCTCGTGGTGTTGCGATGTTTGTCCCACCCATTCATAAATCATATGTTATCTTATCAAGCACGAGGTCCGAATTTTCCCGCTCTTGCAGGGTATAATTTGGACATGATTCCTATAACAAGAATATGATACATTTGACAAAATAACTGATGGTCAGAAACCTTTCAAGCAAGAAGATTCGAACACACACATACTTAACATGAATATGATCCCTTAAGCTATTCAAGAGTTATTTAAAAAGACATACACAATAAGTGATTAGAAACATTATAATCAAATGTGGGGGTTACATGCATGATATGGAGTTAAGCAATGGACTGATATCCATTTAGAAGTCTTTTTTGAGTTCATTTTGGTGCATATATGCATTGGAAGGCATTCTCTGTGCCATTCTGGGGAGTAAGGATATGTCCTGTGGAGACCAGAGGGGTTAACAGGTCTCCTTAGGAATTTCAGTCTGGTTTTGCTAGGTGGGGGGAAGTCAATCCAACGATCTTGTTTAATCTCATGGCTTTACATGTGAGGGTCAGACTGTCCATCTCTTCGATTACTTGCCCCCCGAATTAGACAATCTCTTCTTCGAATTGAAATTGTCAATAATTGTTCTAATGGTGTTAATGTTGAAAGCTGTTCTGTGAAAGAGTTGGTTGGTTATCAGATTGTGGTGCTGGGAGTTGATTTACAACATCCTGCCTTTCTGTGGAATTCGGCTCATGTTTCAACCAGGCTCCCGAATTTGTCTGGTTCACGCTACATACCCCCCTTCGATCGGCGAGGGGTTTAGCTGAAGACATCGTCGATCGCTGGAGAAACAAAGGCAGAAGAAGCAGAAAAACACAGCAAACAACAAGACAACACTTCCATGACAGTTACTGTACTGGTGCAGGCATCAGGTTATTTAGGTACACGTGGTTAAGTTACATTAGTCAATGTAGTTTAGTACATTGAGGATAATTTAGATCATTTTGGAAATCATTGTTTTATTTTGATTCGCCAATCAATTTTGTGGTTAACTTTGTTTGGTTCTTCTAGGTTGTCTTAATTTAAACATTTACCCTTAATTTTCTAGTAACATCATTTGCAATGAAATGAGTTGACCTATCGTGCATGGAGCTCTCTGGCTTCCATTCAGTTTAGAGTGGCTGGCGGATATTAGGTGTGGTGAGTCAATCCTAATATCAGACCTTCGACCCTTACAGGGTGTCTAGGTGTTTCACCTACTCAGGAAATGAGGGGAAGGAGAAGGATAGGTAAAAGAAGAACAAAAACAAAACAAACAAAACAAAGCTGCTGTGGGTTTTCCTAGCATGGCTTACAACTGCTGTTAAGCTAGGATGTCATGTGCAGCTAGTGTGTCATGTACCTTAACTTAGTGTCAGATGTTATAACCTATTGTGAGGATGGCTGCATGTTTCTTTATGGAGGGTATATGTAACTTTGTTACACTATTTAATTTTGGACATTCTACCTGTGGGAAGAAGATGTTTGTTGAATGTGTTATCAGTAGATGTGGTTACCTCTGGGGTGTAGGTAATGTTGTGTGTGTTAAAGGTGTAGTGTATGTGTGGTCAGATCTGTTTCAGTCTGTGTTGTCTCCCCCCCTTTGCTTGTATGTCACTGAAGACTGGCTCTCTGCATCCTTGGCTTGGATGAGGGCGTGTCCATGGTCTAATGGGGGTCAGTCCAGCAAGGCAGGAAGTTCTTTAGCAGACAGTCAGAGGTAGTTTGGCATGGCTGTGTGAAGCTGGGTTGCAAAACTTTGTCTCCTATATTGCACTCTTCTTGTGGTGCCTTCTGGCTGTGGCAGACTTTCTGACCTTCTGTGCTCTGGTGGTTGCTGTTGCACAGACAGGGATGTGGTTCTTGGAGTTGGAGTTCATCTGACAGTTTGTTAGTGAGCGTTGGGAGACTGAGGTGATGTTTTTTAGTACCTCAGATTTTTCATCAACGGTTGGCCGTGAAAGACTTGTTCAATCCGGGTGGTTGTTGAACAGGTGCTTGTCATCTCTGATGTGGTGCACCAGGTGATCATCGGCCTTCCATTCTGTCGCTGGTCACAGCGAGCATGACTCAACTTTGTGGTCATATGCGTGTAACTGGTCTTGAAGGAACTCTTTCAGTTGTCTCATGACTTGTTCCATGTCTTCTGATGGTAAGCTGTCATGTTCATGTGAATACTCAGCACTGTGCATGTCTGAGTGGTGCTGAGGTGGGTTTCGTTGTCGCTTACCCACATGAGTTGCTCTTGGAGGAGTCAGGTGATTACCTTTGGATGTCTGGTTAGGTTTCCAGTTGTTCCTATCCTTGTGGTTTCTAGAGAAGCGTGGCTGGTCCCATGGATTTTTCCAGCGGTTGGGCTGAAAGCAGTTGTGGACATGGGTGTCACATTCTCTGTGCTCTTGATGAAAGACTCTGGTGTTGTGATGCCACTGGGTGTCGTCCAGTGCAAGGCTTGAGTCTTTGTTGACAGAGTTCAAGATTGTGGATGTTTTGTTACCTTTCTTTGAAGCCATCTTTTGCTTGTTATAGGCCTTCTGTGTTAGGTCACGCACCTGTTGGATGGTCATGGAGCACGTACAGGCCATGACGCCTAGATGGTGGCTGACTCCAGGGTGCAGATTCTTTAGGAAGAGGCTTTTGAAGTTCACATCCTCTTCAAGGTCAGGCTTGTTGTGTGCACCAAAGTAGGCTTGTCGGAGTCGGTTGTAGTAAGCTTGTGGAGTCTCTTGTCGACCTTGTTTGGTTTCCAAGGCAGTCAACAGTCCATGTTCAGACTCTGGGTCTGTAAACTCTTTAATCAGGACCTCACGAAGTCGCTGGTAGTTTGACTTTGTTTAACTAGGCTGTCGATCTAGGAAGTTTCGTACCTCTGGACTGGACGTGGCTCTAAGGACGTATAACCTGTCTCTGTCAGTCACATGAGGTCTCATTTCCAGATGAAATTCGATATCTTGCAGGTAAGCCTGTATGTCGTGGCCCTCTGTGGAGTTCGGATTGAACCTGCTGATGTTTTCAGACAGCTTGTTGAGGTCTTTGATGGTCATCCCGTGTGCAGCTCCAAGTTCTTGGACGGGAGGTTTTCTGTCGTTGGCAGGAAAGGGTTGTGTGGCGAAGGCAGGTGAGGTTTTAGGTTGTGGCCCTTCGCTCCTTTCGTCATATGCCAGTTCTTGGATGTTGGACTCTGCTCTGCTCAGCAGTGATGAGGCTAAGATAAGTTTCTCTTTCCTTGGCTCTTGTTTCTGCTTGTAAGCATATTGGAGTTCTTTTCTGACCATGTAGAGCTCGTCGTTGGTATCGTCTAGTTGTTGGGTCAGATTGTCCATCATCAGTTCTGTACCTTTCAAGGTGGTCTTTCAAAGCACTGATTTCAGAATTCTTGTCTCTGATGTCATTCTTGGCTTTCTCTAGTAGCTGTTCGGCATACTGGAGTCTGTTTACCAGGTCTCTCTGGGCAGCCGTTGCATGTTGCTGGTCGAGCTGAGCTGATGCCAGGGCTGCTTGGAGCTTCTTAACTTGTTCCGTTGTTTCCTGCTCCCTCTCGTTGGGTGCTTTGAGTTGATCTTGAACTTTCACTTCCAGTTTGTCTATGCGACGTTGAGCATGTGTCAGCTCCTCTTGAAGGTGGGTGATGTGCTTGTCGCTCAGTTTCAGAAATAATAACAATTCAAATCTCATGGAGCTGATGATTTTGACTAGCTCCTCGTGGTTGTTGTTCTGGCTTGAATCCTGTGTCAGGAATCTTCCTCAGGATTAGGATTATTATTAAAAATAATAAAAGTTCAAATGTCTTGGGGGTGAGGCTGTCTGTCATGCCTCTCAGCCAAGTGTTCACATCTTCCCCATGGGTGATAGGGTCTGCAGTCTGCGGCATGTTGGCATGCTGGGGAGAAGAGAGACTGACACAGATCTGTGTGGAGTAAAAGCCTATGTGTGGTGGGACAACTAAGTGTTGCATCAGTGATTGTGAACAACTAGTGAAGTGTGGTGATGACTGTGCTGGTCTCAGGGTGTCTAAGTAGACTAGCAATGCAAAGACTTTGTCACTCTAATGAGGGAGAGGAAAAGAGAGAAAGAGGTGAAAAACAAATTCAATGACAAGCAGCAACAATTTCTGTTTTTTCAAATGAGGAAAATTAATATTTTTTCCCAATTAAATGTTATCAAGAAGGTAAACAATATTATTAAATCTCTTGTTTTTTGGACAAAAGAATACGATAATAATGCTGATATCTCTTTCCTTAGTCTGACAGGATTGACACCGTACACCTTACAGTTGGACCCGCTCACCAGGGAGGCTGCGAAGGTGAAAGGTTGTTCAACACGTATCTCTATTAAATTGATCTCAATGTTGGATGAGATGCTAAAACTTGGATTGCATTTCCAAATGTAGGGAGGTTAGGAAGAACAAAGGAGGGGTTGATTACAATCAAATTCGTAAGGGTGATTTGTCTTTGACAAGATTGCGTATTTCATTCACTTAGAATTGACTGATGGTTCTTACATGTCCCTACAAATGTTAAAAGTGAAGAGGAAAGGAAAGGAGAGAGGGGACGGAGACGGTAAGTCTCAGTAGAGGTTATCTCAACTACGAGGAGAGTGTTGTTTTAGTTGCTGCACAACTAATCAAACAAAATAAACTTTAAGGTGAAAGAGAGTTGTCTTTCTAATTTATTTGAACTCGTAGTGAGGGATAACAATGTCTCCTTTAAGGGCTCAGGTGTGTCGTTCCCAAGCTAGGATACACAGAAATTAAAAAGTAATAAATGGGCAAAATAAGCAAAAAATTAAATTAAATAGAGGAAATCTATAAATAAAACAATAGTGGCTAAGTGTATAACCAAAACAGGAAGAAAGAGGGGTAAAACGCAATAAAATAAGTACAGGTCTGAATAGAATATATTCAGATGGGTAATAAATAAATTAGGTAGAATAAGTTTAAACTTTCAAAGTTTAAGGCTTATTCGTACCTAAAATAATTAGGCCCAAAAGAAAATATTAGAAGTAATGATAATATGAAATGATCTGAGGGGGAAATTTGAATGATTCCAAATAAATGTAATGTTTCAATTAAATTTGAATTTGACACAATTAATAATTGTGAGTCAGTATTTCCCTTTCTAGTGAAATGCCAATAAATGGTATCGTGAGAAAAGAGAGAAATAAGAGAGAGAAAGAGACCAACAAGTGTTAGCTGAGTTGTTTAAAGGGTTAAATCACTTCAGCGTTGCCCAAACAAACACTATTCAACAACTGGATGTTAATGATAAACGGCTAACGGCTACCTTTGAGGCTAGTGGCTTTAGCATAGACTTCAATGTAAATACAACTGTTTCGTTAGCTTACCAACACCGTGGAGTTTGTTTACATTAGCGTCGATGCGCTGCGCGTGCGCAGTTCAAAGTTGCTCCGGAAGTAGGTTAAGACTTCCGTGTCACGGTCGTAACTGTGGCAACCAAAACAAACTCTAGTAGACTAGCACATGAATCATTGCATTGCAAGTACAGTTAAGCATGTTACATGAAATGTCGGCGCATTTCAACACTGTACAAATAACAACACCGCATTTAGTTAGTTTTGCGATGTGGCGCTTAAACTCTCAGTTCGTATAGAGTTAACTTAAACTTAATTCGAATAGCAGCTTCTTGCTGTAGTTAAGGGAAATGTGAGGGCGATCTCAGCGGATCTGATCCGTGCCAGTTTCTCTGGACACATAAACACAACAGGTTTTCTTCGCTGTTGGTACAAACTTAAAATTCACTTGATCAAGCTTTTAGAACACTCCCATCACACTCGGACACACACGCAGTGTTTAAGCGAGATTGCATTCACTTGGTGAACAGGGAAACATTATTCTCTAATATTAACCCAGGGAGTCGAATAGCATTTGATTCGGCAGTGGAACACGCACTGGCAATCAAGCTATGAATAACAAGGCTTTGATAAATAGATTTGAGGAACACGCTCAAAACTATTCTTTATACACCGATTTATTTCCCTTTGAATTAACGTCACTACAGTTTAGCTCCGTTCAGTTAACGGTGACTGAGATTCCCTGCCGGGAGTATAGCTTTTGAGAGGCACTGGAACACGCAGTGAAATCAATTTAGCTATAAACAAGGCATTACAAAAATGAGGAACACGCTCAATTTTTACCTTATTGCACGATCTCAGATGTTAACTTTAAGTTCACTTACTGCCGTTTAACAATGGACAGGCGGACTTGAGTTACAGCCTCCTCTGCGTTCATTCTATTCAAGCGGTCGCGCGCTGCTAACATCACGGGTCACACACACACACATACGTCTCGACTCAGCTTCTCATCTTTCATCCGCAGAAAAAGAAAAGATTAAATAACTTGGTTTATGCTCACAATTTAGATTAAACTGCCCGCAAAATTCTCCACCATAAATACTGTAAGGGAAACAGGTCAATTTAGCTCAAAGGGAATCTGAACAGAATCACTGTTTCACGGCTGATCACTGAAACGGCCAGCGATTCACTGAACGAGCCGTTTAACATCAAATCTGCGCTGGATATTAATATCCAAAGTATAGGGACAACACTATTAATAAGCACAGTAACAAGATCGGCAGTTTAAGACATTAACTTGTGAGCACAAAACACAAGATACTTCTCTTTTCATATAAATAAGGCTTTATTAGATAAATCTAAGACATATAACTAATCTAACACATAAGCACACGCACTCACACATTCACACAAGTTGCAGGAGGATAGAACGTTAGGAAAGAGTGAGTTTAAGAGAATGAAAATGTGAAATCCCAAGTTTACAGCAATACGTGAAATTGCATAGACATGAACAACCATTTTAATCACTTAATTAACCCTCGCACTGAGTTCCTCAATGAGGTTAAAATTATATTAGATAACACCAGTACAGATGTGAGTCTGGAGGTTACTTGCGTTGCCTGTTTAACGGGGTTCCCTTTGTCGTCGCTGAAAAGGGGGTTTCCCGAGGTTGCTGATTGGTAGGAAGTTCAGTAGTCGTTGAAGTGACGTCTTGAGAAGCCCGTGGTTGGGCGTAGGCTGAAGATGCGGAGTTGTGGGCTGGTTGAAGTTTCAGACGGGCAAGCGAGGTCAGACTCGGAGACACGGCGTTACAAAACTTAACTCAGAAAACGAAACTCTCAACCGGAAAAGAAAAGAAGTAAAGTTTGACGAGACTAGGTGGTGTTTCTTCTCATCGTGGCTAAGTAGCAGCAGGCGTGCAGGCCGAAGCACGCTGGAACGGCGCTCGAAGAACACTAAAAGTGATGACAAAGCATGACTAAAAGCTAAAGCTAAAAGCCGGCATGACTGATAGCAAAAGCTAAACGAAAGCTAAATGCTAAAAGCTAAAAGCATGACTAAAAGCTTAAACTACAAGCAAAGCTAAAAGCAAAATTTGATGGTGTCCTGAGTATTTAAACTGGCCTTTTGGCCACACCTCAAATGTTGTCTTGACCAATTAGATATTGTCTTTCCTCGTGGTGTTGCGATGTTTGTCCCACCCATTCATAAATCATATGTTATCTTATCAAGCACGAGGTCCGAATTTTCCCGCTCTTGCAGGGTATAATTTGGACATGATTCCTATAACAAGAATATGATACATTTGACAAATAACTGATGGTCAGAAACCTTTCAAGCAAGAAGATTCGAACACACACATACTAAACATGAATATGATCCCTTAAGCTATTCAAGAGTTATTTAAAAAGACATACACAATAAGTGATTAGAAACATTATAATCAAATGTGGGGGTTACATGTATGATATGGAGTTGAGCAATGGACTGATATCCATTTAGAAGTCTTTTTTGAGTTCATTTTGGTGCATATATGCATTGGAAGGCATTCTCTGTGCCATTCTGGGGAGTAAGGATATGTCCTGTGGAGACCAGAGGGGTTAACAGGTCTCCTTAGGAATTTCAGTCTGGTTTTGCTAGGTGGGGGGAAGTCAATCCAACGATCTTGTTTAATCTCATGGCTTTACATGTGAGGGTCAGACTGTCCATCTCTTCGATTACTTGCCCCGAATTAGACAATCTCTTCTTCGAATTGAAATTGTCAATAATTGTTCTAATGGTGTTAATGTTGAAAGCTGTTCTGTGAAAGAGTTGGTTGGTTATCAGATTGTGGTGCTGGGAGTTGATTTACAACATCCTGCCTTTCTGTGGAATTCGGCTCATGTTTCAACCAGGCTCCCGATCGAATCTTTAATTTGTCTGGTTCACGCTACATTAATAATAATAATAATGTCTCCAAAAACTCCAAAATGTTTTTTGTCATGTCTGTAACGCATGTATATTCCCAAATCTAAAAAAGCCTATAAAACATCATAGACGGATCATACTGATGTCTGGACTGGTCTGGATGTCGTTTGCGAATTTATTTATTTATTTATTTTTTTAGTTAAGGCAACTTCCTCTGAAGTTATAATAACTAATAAACTATATTGCGCTATACATTAGTCAACATTTGAAGTGGATCAAAACCTTTCTTCAAAGTTGCCCTAAAACCAAAATGACAAGTCCTATCTAAACCTGTTCTGCAAGTTTGATACCCTCAGAAGACACTGTCCACGTGAAAGAACAAGAGATTCACACCTTTATCTCGACCCCCACAAGCTATACAGAGCTACCCCCCAGCCCCCTCCAGCTGAACTGAACTCGGTCTGTTTTTTGGCTGCGAGGAACGGTGTGTTCTCATGTTACTGGGTTGAAACATGCCTGCACTCACACCAGCCCTACTCTTTTTATTCATTATTTTCCCGCAGCCCATATTATTGTTTTCACAAGACCATAATAATAACAAATTATCAATTGATAATTAATCATTATTTTACGAAAATCATTGTTATTTGTGAACGTAGCATTTGCGGAAGGCTTTAAGACCAAGCGGAGTCCTCCGTCAGCTGCTCCCGCTTCACAGCGCGTGGGACTCGCGCTAACTGCACCCAGCTTCAAAGTCCGCAAGTTTTGATTTTACTAAATCAATTTGAGCGAATACAACTTACTGATCATGATCCCAACATTTAGCAAGGCAGGAAAACATTCAGTCTACCTGAAGGAAGATGTATTTCATTGTAAGTTAATGCTGTTAAATAGAGAGTTAAATAGAGAGAGAGAGAGAAATAAAAAACAAAAAAACGTGTTGGCTATTCCTAAACTTGGAGCTCATTATTGAAGTACAAATCCAAACACCAGAAGCAAACTCTCAGTGTTCTTTCATTGAAAAGTATGCATTTTGTTTATTCACAGGCTATATGGTTGAAATAATATTTTAGTTCAAAACTTTAAGTGCCATTGTTTAAAAAAATGCTTTATTGGCTAACGTTTCATAGACCTTCAGTTGTTAAAATCCCATAACATTTGTAATTTCACAGTATTTTCACCTCCTAAAATCACTTACCTTTAAAGTCACAATTCTATAATGGTAAAATTTACTCAGGCCGATGGCACTTTTAATTACATTATGTTTTTTTTTTTTTTTTTTTTTTAGAATAATTGTAGCTTACATAAATAGGTGAAGCAAAACAAATATGAATAATATTTGGATCGTCCCCTATTTTTTCCCTTATTTTCTTAAAGAATAAACACTTATTTTCTACAAGAATAAACATGATAACATATTATTAATTCATAGAAATAATTTAAGCAATTAAAACCTGATAACATATTATTAATTCATAGAAATAATTTAAGAATTTAAAACCTTTTTTTTTTTTTTTTTTTTTTTTTTTTAAACTTGAACTTCAATACTATTAAACTGACTTTAAAATCTCAAGGAGTTTATTAGTTAAAAAGGGTAAAATGTCACAGTGCATGTTAAATAGTCTAAATGAACTTGTGTTAACAATATATTTAGAACTAACAATGTAATTCGATTTTTTTTTTTTTTTAAATGAACAATTCCTGTATAAAATGGGACAGCAACCTTTATATCAAACATTTTTAAATAGTCCACAGCTGAGCAACGCGCGAGGCAGGTTGAGCGTGCGAAGTGAATGTGCTGCACAAAGTCATTTTCAGATGCAATGAAAATAAAAAAAATTAAAACCCTGGATAGCCTAGATTAGGCCCAGACTCTGTTCCTAAGTATATAATAATTAATTAATAATTTATATTAATAATTAATAATTAATCACCTATTTTCGTTTGCTGCATGTTATTTTATTTATTTATTTATTTATTTATTTAAAACAGGCTAAAAAATAAATTAAGTTTGTGAGAGGAAAAAATATATATAAGTCATGTATAAGTTGCATTTTATTACATTCAGAAATAATAACGGCTGTCCTAATAATGTTATAATGTGCCAACAGGATATTTTTAGTTCTCTTCACTTTACAACAAATCCTTTAAATTTAATACATTTATCAGAACAGAACAATAATTACAAATATATAATTTGAATGGATAAATAAAATTGCAGTATATAATAATATAGGCTTAGCTATAAACAAACAAAAAAAAATAAATGAATAATAATTTAAAGTAGGGCTGTCAAATGATTAATCACGATTAATCACATCCAAAATAAAAGTTTTGTTTACATAATATATGTGTGTATACTGTGTATATTTATTATGTATATATAAATACACACACATGCATGTATATATTTAAGAAGAATATGTTATGTTTATATATTAAATATATTTATATATAATATAAAATATAAGAATATAAATATATAAATGTATATACATGTAAATATTCTCTAAATATGTAATTTATGTGTGTGTATTTATATATACATAATAAATATACCCTGTACACATACATATATTATGTAAACAAAACTTTTATTTTGGATGTGATTAATCGTGATTAATCATTTGACAGCCCTAATTTAAAGTGAACCATAAGGTAAGGTTGGGCTCTCATTCGGGAGAAATCCAAACGTTTCCATATTCGTGATGTTGCCTATTTCAAGCTTAACTATTATTCATTAGGAAAAATAGGCTTTGTAGTTGACGCGTGTTTCAGTATCGACGGAAAAAAAAAAAAAATAAAAAATCAATCATAATTAAGAAAAAATATGCCAAAGTGGACCGCTGCTCGCACCCGAATGGGCACGAGTGAACGGCTACAGTTTGAAAAAAAAATAATAAAAACACAATCAATAACAAACATCTGAAACAGAAAATACAAAATTTTTGGTCACACAGTAAAGGCATAATTCAAAAATGCAAAGTGTTAGCAGTTTGAAAAATCAAGAATAATAACAGAATTAATCATAATTATTGCTAAATGCTGGACCGTTCTCATTTCTATCTGCAAATGGAACCTGAAGGATTTTTTTTAAACCAAGAATGAACCGAAATGAAAACATTTAGCTTTTTATCCGTATAGATAGGCCTTATTTAATAACTGTTTAATAACAATAGCAAGCATAAGATCCTTTGTGTAAAGGTCTTCTTTTAATTTTTGATGAGTAGACTGTAGCCTAAGACTATCCTACATTTTGAAATTAACTCACTGTACATTTTTTAATGGTTTTTTAAAGATGGTACAATGTTATATCATAATGTTATTGTTGTTTAACCTTCTCCTTTTATCTCATTTTACAATTACATTCAGTTCTGTCCCTTTGCGCCACCTGGCGGTAGTTTCGCAAATGAATTTAACACACGACTGACTTGCAGTTAACGCCGCGGCCCTGCGGCGGCGGTACGCGCAGCGGTATTACTCATTTTGGTTGTCTACCATCTGTAAGCTCCTTTTTTCTGTGAGCCTCTGAGATGATGTGTTCTACAAGTGCCCTTTTATATCCGCAGTCGCTCATTAGCTTACGTCATAGGCTTCCGCCTGCCAATGTCAAGTTCATTGTCATTTTTTCATTCATGCTTCAGACACCGGCAACGCTGACAGCGTTCCCATAGCACCCTCTAGAGGACGCAGCGTGGAGTTCCCTATTCACAGGGAACTATGGTTACATGCGTAACATGAGACGTTTTGTAGGAGTGCCTGAAGTTGAAAAAAAAAAAAATACAAAAAATAAAAATAAAATTCAAGTCTAAGCAGAAAAGCGCCCAACCTCATACAGTCATATGTCATAACTTTAATTGTTTATTTAAATGTCATGTAGGAGTGAGTAAAAAGCATAAGCAAATATGTATAAATATATTTGTAAGATGTAATTTATATCAATCATTTAACACATGAGGCTGAGTTATTTTATATCTTATTTAAACTCTTGATTAATTAGCTATTTTGGAAAATCGGGGAGTGTCATGTAAGATGGGAAAGTTAGACAGTAGTAATTATGTGAGGCTATTTCAGTCAACTTTGTGTTGAAAGCCTTTAGATATAGAAAGATCGTTTAATTATAACTCATAACATGCAATTAAATCTTGTGCAAGGTAGCTTTATTTAAAAATTTTAAACTGAAAACGTTTGTCCTTAATTTAAGAACATAAGGCATTTATACACAATCAAATTGTTTAATATCATTAACACGAAAACTGAGTTTACTGACAAATTGATTTGCATATTTAAATGAACTACATGCTCTGTTAAGTTAGCAAATTGCTTCACAAATGAACACCTCTTGCACTAACGTTGAAAAAGTATAACCTTTAAACCTACTATTATTATGTAACTACTTAAGAGAAAATTGGTTTAGCTTCATGATAGCAAATGGGAGCTAACATGTAATTAAAAGGTTTTATAAATAACAGCCGTGAAGAGTCCAGGATGAGGGGCGGGAGAGATGCAGACAGGAAAACACAGGAAGAAAGACAAAGAGAGATAGACAATTAGAGGGTTGAAGTATTCACTGGAGCTGTGGAAAATAAATTGTCAGCAAGAGGTTGTGTTGCAGACTAATTTAAGCCGTGGCTCTTTAAGAACATTTTGGAAGGGAACCTTACAACACTTATGTGCAATCATCAATAACTGCAGAGTTATGAAAACATGTGTTGCTGCAGATGTTCATGGATAATGAATCAAGCTATAAGACCAAGAAAAACTGTTCTTTTAAAAGAAGTGTCTATCTTCAAAAATGTTAAATGATCACCAATAAATAAATAAATAATGAATTTGTTGTGTAGGGAGTGAAATTAAAGGTTAAAAATAATGTTCTACGACTTTAAATAAGATCTCGAGATAATATTGCGACAACAGTGCCCTGCAGTTGCAATTGCGAGAGAGTCTGTGTGGCAGTTGAGTTAGAGTAGAGAGAGTTGAGATGCACTGTTTAATCGGCTATTGCCAATTTATTATTTTTGTGATAGCAATCCATCCATTTCTGATATCTGTTGCTTCTTCTACTTGTGTGAGGGTGTATTAAAACTCAAATTATATCTAAAAGTCCAGTAATTTCTTAAGCAATAAGTTAAATAAAAATTTACTTGAAATGTTACACTGTCAAAAAGCTGTATCGCTCCAATCTTGCATGAAACAAATTCTAATGGTCTTTGCCGCAACTGATCAGCATCATTTTCAATTTGTTTATTTATATGAAACTTATTAAATTATTTAAGTGAAATTATTTAACAGTTCCGTAATCCACAAAATTACTTATTCACATCTATAGAAATAAACACATAACCTATGGCTCTATACACATCCGGCCCCTAGTTGTTTGGGCAGGTGACAAAACCAATTGTCATAGACATAAAGTGTTAAGAGCCATTAAACTTGAACATTTTAAATAAGAAATAACAACTTAGTTTCTTCAAATTTCCTTTGTCTTTCTTCTTGATAATTTTTTTGTTAAACTGCATACTTAAAGGGTTAGTTCACCCAAAAATGAAAATTAGGCTGAGTTTTACTCATCCTAGGTATATCCTAGGTGTATATGACTTTCTTCTTTCAGACTTTCTTCTTTCAGACTTTTCCTCTTGGATTATATCGAAATCCTCCGACATTCTACTTTATAAATCCTCGTTTTGTACATGTAAGTAGTGACCGTTGTTTTTGTTTTGATCTCTCTGCTGACCTCATATGTAATTCCCCCGGAACTGCTTCGATTTACAATAGTGAGCGCAAGCTAGATTCAAGTGATTATTACATTTTGAATGTGGATATTTTTCTTACAAAAACGCATCGATTCACTAAAGGAGGCCCTTGTTCACCCCCCGGAGCTGTGTGAGACACTTTTTTTTTTCTTCTTCTTTTTTTTCGTTTTAATGGAAGGCCACTTTTTATTTCATGTCTTTTGGACTGAAAAAATGCAACACCCACTTACTGCAATGATAGAGAATAAAAATATAATAAAATTAAATTAAAAAAGTAAATGATGACAAATTTTGATTTTGGGTTGAACTATCACTTTAAGTAACATTTACATGTAAAACCTTATGGTAAATTTTACTGTAAAGGGTTGCAAAAATCTATTTTCATTGTTGACCATCTTAAGTATGAGCTTACTTTGAGACGTTTAGAGAAAACAGTTTGGTTGTTATTTAATCTCATTGCTGTGTAGAAAGAATTGAGAAATTGACTTTTTGTTGAAAAAAATGTTAAAAGAGAGAGATCCGCTGGTACAAAGGCAAGTTGCATTGCCATATTGTGCAAACGACAGTTTCCACAGATATTTTATTTTATTTTATTTTATTTTTTGCTTCTGTTAACAGATGTCACAGCAGCTCTCCTTGAATTAACCCATCACAGATAGCTGGTATCTAATTCTTCTTGCCACTATATTTAAAAATGTATGCTCACAACTCAAAGACATAATCATACATCATGTTAGCTGTACTGAAAAAAGGCCTAATAGTGCATTCATGTGACATCTCTGCTGACAAAACAGCCTGTGGTTTCTCAAAGCATTTGCACATTCACCTCAGCGGTTTTTGCTGAGTGTTCCCGTCGCGTTATCCCCCAGGGTGACTGATGAAAACGCCAGCCCTCTGCAAATTTCCCAATTGTGACAAATCCAATGTTTCATGTAATGCATCAGTGATATAAAGGCAAACATATCAACTTTTAATCTTTGCATGCCTTTTGTTTCTGACAAATTTCGGAGGGGTTCTTGATGTATTGTGCATGCTGCTGTAAGCCCTGGGTGATGGAAGAAACATAGTGCAAGGAATAATGGACTGGGGCTAACTTTCAGATGGAACTTTTCATTTGACAGAGTCTCATTAACCTCCATGTGCAAATTCAAATTCTCATAGATAAGTAGATGCATGGTTGCATTGCTTATGCTATTTATAAAGTTTAACAAATACAGTACACTTCAGTGTCTTTTTGTTAAGATATTAGAGGCACAAATCCCATATTTATTGGTAGTGAGAAATATTATGTATGTTGAATAAACAATTATTTGACTAAATTAATCATCCATTAAAAATTTTATTTCATGTAGATGGCAGCATTTGTTTGCACGTTGTCCCTAGATCTGACATTTGTTTAATCTAATGCAAAGAAGCCACTGTAAATCTGGGAATCTGGGAATTCCACTTCAGCATGTTGGCATGCCTCGTAGAGGGCGCTCTAGCTGAAGTGATGATGTTTACTACTGCTGGAGAACCTCCGTGTCCCATCCAGAGACCACACGTGGAGGTTCCACAGGTCTGGGTGTGATTGCCAGAGGGTGCCAACTCTCTGAGAAAGGAGATCCTTCCTCAAAGGAATACTCCAAGGAGGGGCTGTTGTGAGGAGCATTAGTTCTGGGAATCAAGTCCGACTGGGCTAGTATGGCGCTACTAAGAGTACCTGCTCCTCGTCCTCCCTGACCTTGCACAATGTCTGTGCGAGAAGACTCACTGGGGGAAATGCATAGTTGCGTAGACCCCAAGGCCAGCTGTGTGCCAGTGCATCCATGTTGAGGGTCCCCTCGGACAGGGAGTAGAACAGCTGGTAGTGGGACATGTCCAGAGTGGCAAACAGGTCTTCCTGAGTGTCCCTGAAGCATCTCCATATCAGCTGGACTGTCTTGGTGTGGAGTCGCCATTCTTCCGGAAGGGTGGGCTGACATGAGAGCTCATCAGCTGCACAATTGAGCTTGCCTGGGATGTGAACAGCGCAAAGCGACCTCAGATGCTTCTTACTCCAAAGGAGGAGATGGCGGGTGATTTGCGACATGCAACAGGACCGTATACCGCCCTGGTGGTTGATGTACATAACAGTTACAGAATTGTCTGTTTGGACCAGTAGGTGCTTGTCATGTTGCAGCGATCTGAAGTGGAGCAGAGCAAGCCATACTGCTTGCAACTCGAGGCAATTGATATACCACTGCAGACGAGGCCCTGTCCAGGTGTACGATGCTGCACACCCATTGCACATGGCACCCCAGCCTATGGCAGAGGCATCTGTTGAGACAACAACATGCCTGGACACTTGCACTAGGGGAACTCCCGCCCAAAGAAAGGCAAGGTCTGACCACGGTCTGAAGGTCTGGCGGCAGGATGGGGTAACTGAGACCCAGTGAGTGCTGCATTGCCATGCCCAACTCGCGTCTCGGTTTCCTATGAAGCAATAAGAGTGGCGTGACAGCGGCAGCGGATGCCATATGCCCCAGGAGCCTCTGAAACAGTTTCAGTGGAACCACCCTCCTGCACTGAACTGACTCCAGGCAGTTCAGCATCGAGTGAGGCATGCTGTTAGATTGACCGAGTCCAACTCCATACCGATAAAAGAGATTCTCTGCACGGGGAGAGTTTGCTCTTTTCCCGATTGACCCAAAGCCCCAAACCAGCTGAGGTGGATGAGTACCACGTCTCTGTGTTTGCAGAACTGTGCTCAAGACTGGGCCAGTATGAGCCAGTCACCGAGGTATTTGAGAATGCGAATGCTTCTTTCCCTCAACGGTTCGAGGCTGCCTCCACGACCTTGGTAAAGAGACATGTTGACAGGGACACCCCAAAGGGGATGACCTTGTACTGATATGTTCACCCCTCGAATGCGAAGCGGAGAAATGGCCTGTGTCGAGGGAGGATCGAAACATGAAAAGTATTACTTCAGGTCAATTGCTGCAAACCAATTGTGTGGACAAACGAATTGAAAAATACGTTTCTGCATTCACATCCTGAATGGGAGCCTGTGAAGGGCCCGGTTCAGAACGCACAGGTCCAGGATTGGTCGTAACCCACCGCCTTTCTTGGGTACAATGAAATAGGTGCTGTAAAACTCTGACTTCATATCGGCTGGAAGGACTGGCTCTATGGAGTCCTTTGCCAGTAGGACTGCGATTTCCACTCGTAAGATGGAAGCATCCTTGTTCAGTATAAAGGTAAACCGAATGCCCTTGAACTTGGGAGGACACCGGGCGAACTGAATCGCATAACCGAGTCTGATGGTTCTTGTGAGCCAGCGAGACAGTCTGGGGAGCGCTAGCCAGGCCCCCGGAAACCGAACAAGTGGGACTAGGGGAGCCACTGATGTACCAGCAGTGGGGCAGCTAGGTGGAGCACAGGGACCCGGCCCGGAAGGCACAGCATCCCGGATTGGGGTCTGAGTGTGCTGTGCAACATTAACCCTCTGGAGTCTAAGGGTATTTTTTAGGGGCCTGGAGAAGTTTTGTCATGCCCTGACATTTGTGCTTTTTTCAGTTTCTTATAAATATCTAAATGACTAAAGTCTAATCTCACTGTAATCAGCACAAACTAGGCTATAATAATATGTGAGCAGCATGTATGTATATGATTGTGTTTTTGAGAAAAAAAATGTTATGCGTGGTTAGTGAAAAACTAAAAATGTTAAATCACTTGAATAAGACAATAAAACACATACAGAAAATTGGTTCCCATGAATTTTGAGAACTGGAGCTTGTAGCCTAGAATTTTTTTTTTCTAAATGATGTGAAAATCATCTTGTTTACTCACTTACAGAAAACAATATATGGATTTAAATTTTCTAAGACACTTTTTGTTGGTAAAAGTCATATGCGTGTAGGCGTCAACTATCATGAATTCACACCTGAGAAGACAAAGGCCTGCATAATGAGCTGCATAATGAGCCATTCAGTCAGCTGTGTCACTGAGAGGGAAGAGTTACAAGAAAGAATGTGAGGACAAAATAAATGTATATAATTTTATGTTTGTAGTTTGTTTAGAATATATTTAATTATCCCACAACATAATTTAATATTCACTTGTGAGTGCAGTTAAACAGTTTATTAGGATCAATCAAAGCTGACTTTCAAACTGAATTTTTTTGCATCATTACTCGTCACACAATCCTTCAGAAATCCTTTTAACAATCTTATTTTCTACAAAAAAACATTTATTGTTATTATTATCATCATCATCATCATTATTATTATTATTATTAATGTTGAAAAGAGCTGAGAATATTTTTTTTTTTTTAGGTTTTTTAGGGGGGATAAATTGAAAGAACAGCAATGATTGTTACATTTGTTACAGTTACATTTATTGTTACATTTATATTATTTACATCAAGCTTTTGAATGGTATAGTAGTGTATATTGTTATTGAAACTTCATAATATTTCACTTGATTATACATTTAGTCAGGAATTATAGTGGAAAAAGTCTTTGGAAAAAGTCTAACTAGTAAAATGTTTACATGTTATGTGAAAACTAGTACAAGTATATAAATAAATAAAAAGAGACTTACTCATGTTTATGATCTCTGCTGAATAAAGTTCTTCATTCTTTTTTCTGAGGAAATCCAAAACTCAAATCCTCAACCACATCACATCTTTTTGGGGTGAATTATGTCTTATTCCTCTCATCGCGAAGCAAACAGTAAAATAAAAAACTTGAAGAACAATCTCGCTGCGTTGTCTTCTGTTGTGTGGGCGTATTCAAAAGCCGCGCGCGCTTCAGTTAAACATTTGAATCTCAACAGCGCGCTCGGCGCGTGGGCGTGGTCGCATTAGAAGATAATGAAGGGAGACGTGAAAAACGGACATCGCGTTGTTTTCATATGGATTACTTTATCACAGAATATTTGTTTTCAGCAGCACTTGTTTAGTTTAAAAGTAGACATGTCAGGCTTTCTATAGATATCTCTCTCATGTCTCTGTGTTGAGTATTCACTGAGTTACAGTTCATTTTAATGACGCATTTGTAACTGAAGATCAGCGCAGACAAAGGCTGCAAACAGCACTCCTTGTTTGTTATCTTTATTTTATAAGTGCACAAAGTTTTGTTGTTATTATGTCTGTATACAAAAAAAAAGTAGACCCTTTACAGATTCGATTGATGTATTGCTCTTATCTGTACGATCAAAACTGAAAGTGTAATTTAAGTTCTTTTCGGGGTTATCAGGAGAAAATACCCCAAAACGCGTATACGCGTTAATCGACTCCAGGGGGTTAACCTGGCTCCACAGTTGGGCAGGGGGCACATGAGAAGGCATAGCATCCTCGAACCACGCCCTGCTGCCCACAGGCAAAAGGAGAGGGGGATGGGAGTGTTGAGGCTGAGACTCGTACACTGCGATCCTCGCCCTCTGGAGACCCGGAGAAACAAGAAACTGCTCTTTTGTTGAATGTTTGGGGAGCCAGCAGTGGAACAAAACAAAAAGGAAACAAAATATTCTCCAACTGGCCCTCCTCCAGGGGAAGGAGTGGAACAGTCACCATCTCCTGAAGAGCAGTATCCAAAGTCTATTTGTTGCCCGTCTCAGGAACACCGCTTGCTCTGGCACTGTATGGGCCTGGCAGGGGCATTCATTCATTCATTCATTCATTCAAACCTTTATTTAACCAGGATAAAAAACTCATTGAGATTAAAAATCTCTTTTACAAGAGTGTCCTGGCAAGTGGCAGCAGCGTGGTACAAATACAAAGACAATAACAAGTAAATACATCCACACACTTTCCCTCATCATACTCAACATATTCAAACTACTATATATATATATATATATATATATATATATATATATATATATATATATATATATATATATATATATATATATATATATATATAATAATATGATATAATGTATGTGTGTCAACCTGGGTCCTAAATCAATTTAAAAACAATGACAGACAAATTGCCTTTCTGCAAGGTCCTTTAACAAGCCTTTAAAAAAATACATTGAGACCAACTTCTTCAACTGTAGTTCATTCTGAAGCTGATTCCATGCAGATGGTGCTGCAAAATTAAAAGCCTTTTTGCCAAAGTCAGTGCAGGCTAAAGGGACTGTCAATAAAAACAGATATTGTGAACACAAGTAATATGTTCCTACAGACCTCGGGAGGATGTAAGCGTTCAGATAAGGAGGAAGAAGCACAGGCGGCGCCACTTTCCTTCTGCCAGCTCCACGTGCAGCCAGTGTGAAGGCTGCTGCTGAGGCTGAGCTGGAGCTGAGGTAGCAGGAGGGCACCCTCGGCGATGAGCAGACGGAGGGACTGCAGCCAGCAGCAGGGTGATGACAGCAGTGGGCCGCCGGGGCAGGATGTGTCTGATTGCCTCCATTCGCTTCTGTGCGGCAGAGAACTGCTGGGCAAAGCTTTCCACTGCGTCGTCAAAGAGGCCAGCCTGGGAGATCGGGGAGTCGAGGAAAGGGTGTTTGTTGCCTCCCTCATATCTCTCAGATTCAATCCAAATGTGTCGTTCCTGGACCACCAGGGTGGACATTGTCTGACCGAGGGGCTGCGCCATGACTTTCGCCACCCAAAGGGCGAGGTCCTGCGCGGTACACAGTTCCTGCATTACCCCTGGGTCTCATGCAGCTGCTTCAACGCCTTCACCTGGTAGGCTTGCAGGAGGGCCATGTCATGCAGGGCAGAGGTGGACTGTTCAGCAGTTCTGTAAGCCTTGGCCGTTAGAGTGGACAAGAACTTACAAGCTCTGGACGGGAGGCATGGATTACCCTACCATGCGGCGGTGGCGTTGTTTTGCGGGCAGAGCTGCATCACAATAGTGCGCTCTACTGGGGGGATCGCCACATGCCCCTTAGCCGCCCCACCGTCGAGCACAGTGAGGATGGAAGAAGCACTAGCTCCATTTTAGGCAGAAAACGGTGCCTTCCAAGATCTAGTAACTTCTTCACACCTGGAATGGAAGAAGAATGGAACCGGAGGTGGCTGCTGGCAATCGGCTTGCAGCACCCCTAGGAACCAATCATCCAGCCCCGAGCCTTTGGGAGATGGAGGGGGTTTCCATTGCTAACCAAAGCTCTCAGGGGCCCAAGAAAGCATAGCAGTGAGCTCTGGATATGACTTGGGCAACACCCCCTTTCCTGACGGGGGCAGCGCAGCCGAGTCTTTATCTCCAGAGCCCAGCTCGTCCCCCGATGCAGTGATCGACATCTTGTCATCTGCTGGAGGCCCGAATGAGATGCTAGACCCCGCCCTGTCCGAGGACTCAGCCACCTCATCGCGGAAAACCAGAGGGTGTGATGTGCTGGAGGAGTGAGGGGCCCACGGAGATGCACTCGGTGGGGAAGCCCTCACTGTAATCCTCAGATCTCCCTAGCCACACGCCAAAGTAGTCCTCCGCTGGTGGGAGGAACTAGAACGGGGCATGGGGAGGGGGACTCCTCCTCGTTTGATGAAGAGGAGCCTCAATCGTAACATCACGATGGTCATGTCCCCGCAATGAGAACATGAGTCATCCATGAGCGCTGCCTTTAGTGTGCTCAAAGCCCAGGCACGAGATGCAGCAATCATGACCGTCAAATGGAGCCAGAACGCGACCACATCCAGAAACACAGAAGTGGAAGGCCATCTTTACAAAGACGCCGCGTCAATCGTGGAGCTATTTTTAGAATTGCTTTTTATGAAAAGGAAGTGTTGAAGTGCCCAGGAGAGGTCGCAGCGCAACCGCTGTTTGATGAGCTGCCACACGCCGTCCAAACACCAAAGGCAGCAGCAATGGAGCAGAAAACCCGGCTGACGGGCCGTAACATCCACTCGGCAGGGTGGGGTGCGCAACACAAAGATTGCACACCAACATTCATTGGCATGTTTCCTTAACACTCAAAGGTGATTCGTCTCTCAAGCGAGATCCCAATTTGTCAGTCACTGATGTAACGTTGAACGTGACTGACTGAAAGAGAACTAGGTTTCCCAAACATTCCTCTGTCTGTCATTTGGATGCTCAAACACATAACTCTGTTTATGCAAGTTAATATCTCAAAATTATGTTTTTTTTTTTCACTCTCAATTATGAAAAAATAAAAAAAAGGTAATTGTGACTTTTTAATCTCAAAATGTTCATTTTTGACATAAATATGAGTTAAATCAACATTCTTTAGTTAAACAATATTTAACACAGACAAATAAATTATTATCATTAGCTCGCAATTCTGACTTTTTCTTGGAATTATGAGTTTGCTTTTTTTTCTCTCTCTGACCTCCATGGAATAATAATTCTGAGATGAGAAAAAGAAAGTCTGAATGATATATATATATATATATATATATATATATATATATATATATATATTATACAAGATTACCTATACTGTTCTTACTATTAAAGTGGTCATCATTGGGCCTTGCATGAAAGTGAACTCTAATAATGATATCTCTATTATTTAGTGCTCATGATTTGACTGTACCATTTTCTTTTCCAAATCCACACACCACTGCAAAGCAGCTTCCTATTAGCATTTTATGACACGTCCCTGTTTAATATACACCACACCAACTGTTCTCCTGTTCTGATTTTCCCTTTGTCTTCTAAAACAAACCGAACAAACACATCTGCTTTAAATAGTATCAATGCTTCAGGCAGGTTACAACTGCAGCTATTTTGTCAAACCTAACAACTATGAATCTAAATGAACTGTGCTTTTTACTTGTTTTCACACTTGCAACTATCAGTATTTTAAGCTTCTGCAGCTTGATAAGTAAAAAATATAGCATTTCAGATAAGAATAATGTATAACGTTGGAAGCTAGTGAATAAGTGTAGTGCATATAATTGAAGGGTATGAATTTAAACTTGTATGATTGTGAGCTATAATTTCATTAGAATGTAGGTAGGACTTTTAGTGACTATGTGCCCATGTATTTTATTTCACAGCTCTGAAGTCATTTTTCGTCACTTTCACTTATTCGGTTTTTCATGTTCTTTGGCCGACTGCCACTTTTCATCAGAACTGCAAAGCATAAATGCATTTCCACACAGCTAGCAGTCTTCCAGAAAAAGTACTTTACTGTATATTTTAACTGCAGTCCTTCAAAATATGTTGGATTCTTTGAATTCTGGACTGTGTAAAATGCTATTCCAATTTTTTTTTTTTTTTGTCCGTTTTGTTGGCTGCTAACTGTGCATCCTACATCGCAATCTTAAGAGTATTCATTATTGTATGCTAATTTGTTCACCCTACATTCTTTCCTGACAAAAGTGGCACCAACATTTGTCCTGTAATTCCTGCCAGTATTTGAAAGTATCAAGCAAAATGAATCTATAACTACAACATGAAGGATGATGGCTGTGAAGATTAAGCATATTTGTTTTGTAGAACCTGCAGCCAACCTCAGCCAACTTGAAACGTCTTTAAGCGCACCAGCAAAACAAACTGGAAAACAATTGCAATTGCATATTTATGAGAGTAGAAAGGAGATATGTAAGTAAAGGTTATTTGGTAACTAGTCTCATGTGAATTGAACAATATGTAACATTTAGCCAAATAAATACACACAGTTTTCAGCTTGGCAGAACTTTCTAACTTTCAGAGATATAAGGATGCTGACTCCGATAATGAGGGACTACACTAAAGACCAGACTTAAGCACTATGGTTTTAATGAGATGTATACACATACATGTACACATACACACACACACATATATATATATATATATATATACATATATATATATATATATATATATATATATATATATATATATATATATATATATATATATATATATATATATATATACAGGTCCTTCTCAAAAAAATTAGCATATTGTGAAAAAGTTCATTATTTTCCATAATGTAATGATAAAAATTAAACTTTCATATATTTTAGATTCATTGCACACCAACTGAAATATTTCAGGTCTTTTATTGTTTTAATACTGATGATTTTGGCATACAGCTCATGAAAACCCAAAATTCCTATCTCAAAAAATTAGCATATTTCATCCGACCAATAAAAGAAAAGTGTTTTTAATACAAAAAAAGTCACAGTTATGCTCAGTTATGCACTCAATACTTGGTCGGGAATCCTTTTGCAGAAATGACTGCTTCAATGCAGCGTGGCATGGAGGCAATCAGCCTGTGGCACTGCTGAGGTGTTATGGAGGCCCAGGATGCTTCGATAGCGGCCTTAAGCTCATCCAGAGTGTTGGGTCTTGCGTCTCTCAACTTTCTCTTCACAATATCCCACAGATTCTCTATGGGGTTCAGGTCAGGAGAGTTGGCAGGCCAACTGAGCACAGTAATACCATGGTCAGTAAAACCATTTACCAGTGGTTTTGGCACTGTGAGCAGGTGCCAGGTCGTGCTGAAAAACGAAATCTTCATCTCCATAAAGCTTTTCAGCAGATGGAAGCATGAAGTGCTCCAAAATCTCCTGATAGCTAGCTGCATTGACCCTGCCCTTGATAAAACACAGTGTACCAACACCAGCAGCTGACATGGCACCCCAGACCATCACTGACTGTGGGTACTTGACACTGGACTTCAGGCATTTTGGCATTTCCTTCTCCCCAGTCTTCCTCCAGACTCTGGCACCTTGATTTCCGAATGACATGCAAAATTTGCTTTCATCCGAAAAAAAAAAGTACTTTGGACCACTGAGCAACAGTCCAGTGCTGCTTTCTCTGTAGCCCAGGTCAGGCGCTTCTGCCGCTGTTTCTGGTTCAAAAGCACACGCCTGTGCACGGTGGCTCTGGATGTTTCTACTCCAGACTCAGTCCACTGCTTCCGCAGGTCCCCCAAGGTCTGGAATCGGTCCTTCTCCACAATCTTCCTCAGGGTCCGGTCACCTCTTCTCAATGTGCAGCGTTTTTTGCCACACTTTTTCCTTCCCACAGACTTCCTACTGAGGTGCCTTGATACAGCACTTTGGGAACAGCCTATTCGTTCAGAAATTTCTTTCTGTGTCTTACCCTCTCGCTTGAGGGTGTCAATGATGGCCTTCTGGGTTAACCTCTTACCCATGATTGCAGTTTTGAGTAATGAACCAGGCTGGGAGTTTTTAAAAGCCTCAGGAATCTTTTGCAGGTGTTTAGAGTTAATTAGTTGATTCAGATGATTAGGTTAATAGCTCGTTTAGAGAACCTTTTCATGATATGCTAATTTTTTGAGACAGGAATTTTGGGTTTTCATGAGCTGTATGCCAAAATCATCAGTATTAAAAAAATTAAAGACCTGAAATATTTCAGTTGGTGTGCAATGAATCTAAAATATATGAAAGTTTAATTTTTATCATTACATTATGGAAAATAATGAACTTTTTCACAATATGCTAATTTTTTGAGAAGGACCTGTATAAGTAAAATCCAGTGAGTGGCAGTTGTGTGGACGAAAATGCCTTGTTGATGTCAGAGGTCAGAGGAGAATAGGCAGACTGGTTAGAGATGATAGAAAGGCAACAGTAACTCAAAAAACCACTTGTTACAACCAAGGTATGCAGAATATCATCTCTGAACACAACACGTCAAACCCTGAAGCAGATGGGCTACAGCAGCAGAAGACCACACCGGCTGCCACTCCTGTCAGCTAAGAACAGGAAACGGAGGCTACAATTTGTACAGGTTCACAAAAATTGGACAATAGAAGATTGAAAAAATGATTCCTGGTCTGATGAGTCTCGATTTCTGCTGCGACTTTCAGATGGTAGGATCAGAATTTGGCTTAAAGAACATGAAAGCATGGATCCAATGGTGTGGGGGATATTTCACTTTGAGCCCCTTAGTACCAATTGAGCATCGTTTAAACGCCACAGTCTACCTGAGTATTGTTGCGGACCATGTCCATCCCTTTATGACTACAGTGTACCCATCTTCTGATGGCTACTTCCAGCAGGATAATGCACCATGTCACAATGCACAAATCATCTCAGACTGGTTTCTTGAACATGCCAATGAGTTCACTTTACTCAAATGGCCTCCACAGTCACTAGATCTTGATCCAATAGAGCAGCTTTGGGATGTGGTGGAACAGGAGATTCACATCATGGATGTGCAGCTGACACATCTGCAGCAACTGCGTGATGCTATCATGTCAATATGGACCAAAATATCTGAGGAATGTTTCCAATACCTTGTTGAATCTATGCCATGAAGAATAAAGGCAGTTCTGAAGGCAAAAGGGGGTCCAACCCGGTATTAACAAGGTGTACCTAATAAAGTGGCCAGTGAGTGTATATATAGACATTGCATGCAGTATTTTTAGGCAACATACAACTATAAGCATGATATATTGCCAGATATATTTTCATATATTTTGGGGTTTGAATAAGGTTCAATTTGTTTGCATTAGTTAGGTATGATAAATGAACAATTAATGATAACTGTTCATTTATGTTTGCTAAAAAATTGTTAATTTAAACTCAGTTTGAGTTAAGATGTTTATTTATTTATTTATTTTAAATACGTCTCTCATGGTCACCAAGGCTGTTTATTTTATCATAAATACAGTAAAATCAGTCATATTATGAAATATTATTATAAATCAAAATGACTGTTTTCATTTGAATATAATTTAAAATGTAATTTATTCCTGTGATGTAAATCAGAATTTTTAGCATCATTACCCTTCAGTGTCACATGCTCTATCTTTATCATTCCAATAGTTTGATTTCCTGCTTAAGAAACATTTCTAATTATCATAAATGTGCTGTGTTATATTTTAGTAGAAACTCTTGTACATTTTTTCAGTACTTATTCCTCATGGGATTCTCTGAATAGAAATTTAAAGGAACAGCATTTATTTGAAATATTTTGTAACATTATCTAAATGTCTTTATCGTCACTTTTATTTTTGTTTGATTATAATACATCCTCACTGAATAAGTCTCCATTTATTTAAAAAAAAAAAAGATTAGTAATGTAATAAATAAATCAGTGTGTGTGTGTATATGTATCAGTTAGAATTAGCTTAATAAATGCTGTAAAATTGTGTTGTCAACTAATGTTAACAAATGGAACTTTATTGTAAAGCATTACCTATTTTTGTGAAATATTTTTGGCCAAGCAACAGAACTGCTGTACATTTACAGTTACTTTACAGGTTAGGTTCTTAATGTTAATACAGTATTTAGCCTTACACACTAACATATAGGAATTTACCTTATCTTAACCAATCTAACTCTAGTAAGTGTGCCATTTATAGAGTAACATTTTTAAGAGCGAGTTTTCAGTGCAGCAATATCATTAAACACACCCAGGCCTTTGATCGCTGCTCTGGGATCAGGGAGTTAAGAATCAAAGTGGTCCGGCAAAACCACCTCATCTGTTCCAGGCTGGCTGCGGTGGTAGGGGGAGCGTGAATGAAAGACCTAGATACATCAACAGGCCTCCAGCCACACTGCTCTTCAGTACATCACAAAAAGCGGCTTGCTGTCTGCTGCCAAGACTAATACTAATGTCAAGTCACCTTTACTTACATAGCGCTTTTAACAATACAGATTGTGTCAAAGCACTTTACAGTATTAAATAGGAAAATAGTGTGTCAATGCAAAATATCAATAGAAAACACTAAATTTTCTGTTAAAGGCAGTTCATCAATTAATTCAGTGATGTCATCATCCAGCTCAGTTCAGTTTACTGAACAAAATTATAAATGCAACACTTTTGTTTTTGCCCCCATTTTTCATGAGCTGAACTCAAAGATCTAAAACTTTTTCTAAGTACACAAAAGGCCTATTTCTCTCAAATAAATCTGGTTCCACGTGGTCTGCGGTTGTGAGGCCGGTTGGATGTACTGCCAAATTCTCTGTGACACCTTTGGAGACGGCTTATGGTAGAGAAATGAACATTCAATGTACAGCTCTGGTGGACATTCCTGCAGTCAGCATGCCAATTGCACACTCCCTTAAAACTTGCAACATCTGTGGCATTGTGCTGTGTGATAAAACTGCAGATTTTAGTGGCCTTTTATTGTGGCCAGCTTAAGGCACATCTTGATATGCCACACCTGTTAGGTGGATGGATTATCTCGGCAAAGGAGAAGTGCTCACTAACACAGATTTAGATTTGTGAACAATATTTGAGAGAAACAGGCCTTTTGTGTACATAGAAAAAGTCTTAGATCTTTGAGTTCAGCTCATGAAAAATGGGGGCAAAAACAAAACAACTTTTTATAAAATTTAAACCAAAATAAATACAATCAAGTCGACTATATCACTGGATATTAAGTGTCCCCAACTAAGCAAGCCAGAGGGGACAGCGGCAAGGAACCAAAACTCCATCGGTGACAGAATGGAGAAAAAACCCTTGAGAGAAACAGGGCTCAGTTGGGGGGCCAATTCTCCTCTGGCCAGACAAAACCAGCAGTTCAATTCCAGGCTGCAGCAAAATCACATTGTGCAGAGGACACATCTGGTTCCTGTGGTCTTGTCCCAGTGGTCGTCTAGAAGACAAGGTCTTCGCTGGGGATCTGTCTCTGGGGCTGATCTAGTTATCCTGGTCTCCGCTGATATTCAGAGCAGTAGAGGTCATCTCTAGGTGCTGATCCACCATCTGGTCTGGATACGTACTGGATCCGGTTGACTGCAGTGACCATCTGATCTGAATGCAGACTGGATCTGGTGGCTACAGTGACCTCAAAATAAGAAAGAAACATAGTATAGATGACATTCTTCTAACGATGTAGCAAGTACATCGGGTGTTGTGGGAAGTGTTCCCTGTTCCGGTTTCCTAATTAATGCAGCCTAAAATCCTTTAACAGATTTGAATATTAGAAATGTGTTGATGTGTTATGTGTAAGCCAGGTTAAAGAGATGGGTCTTTAATCTAGATTTAAACTGACAGAGTATGTCTGCCTCCCGAACAATGTTAGGTATGTTATTCCAGAGTTTTGGTGCTAAAAAGGAAAAGGATCTGCCACCCGTAGTTGATTTGGAAATTCTAGGCATTATCAAATTGTCAGAGTTTTGAGAACACAGTGGACGTGGAGAACTATAATACAATAAAAGCTTGTTCAAATAATGAGGTGCTAAACCACTAAGGGCTTTATAAGTAATAAGCAAGATTTTAGAATCTTTCTGATGTTTAATAGGGAGCCAGTCCAGTGTTGACAGAACCGGGCTAATATGGTCATACTTCGTGGTTCTAGGAGAGAACTCTAGCTGCTGCATTTTGGACCAGCTGGGGTTTGTTTAATAAGTGTGCAGAAAAACCACCCAATAAAGCATTACAATAATGAACGCATGAATTAACATTTCTGAATTTGACATTGAGAGCACAGGTCGTGATTTAGATATATTTTTGAGATGGAAAAATGTTTTACAAATGCTAGAAACGTGGCTTTCAAAGGAAAGATTGCTGTCAAATAGTAAACCTTGGTTCCTAACTGATGACGAAAAATTGACAGAGCAGCCATCGAGTGTTAGACAGTGTTCTAGGTTATTACATGGGGAGATTTAAGGTTCGATAATTAACACCTGTTTTTTTTTTTTTTTTTTTTTTTCCAGAACTTAGCAGTAAGTAATTACTCGTCATCCAGGTTTTTTTATATCGACTATGCATTACATTAGTTTTTCAAACTGGTATGTTTCTCTGGGCCGTGAAGAAATATAGAACTGAGTGGCATCAGCATAATAGTGAAAGCTAACACCGTGTTTCCAGATGATATCTCCCAGGGGTAACATGTAAATCGTGAAAAGTAACGGCCTTAGTACTGAGCCTTGAGGTACTCCATACTGCACTTGTGATCGATATGATACCTCTTCATTCACTGCTATGAATTAATAGCGGTCAGATAAGTATGATTTGAACCATGCTAATGGACTTCCACTAACGCCAACAATGTTTTCTAGTCTATTCAAAAGAATGTTGTGGTCAATAGTGTCGAACGCAGCGCTAAGATCCACTAACACTGATAGAGAGAATGCAACCACGATCAGATGATAAGAGCAAGTCATTTGTAACTCTAATGAGATCAGTCTCAGTACTATGATACGGTCTAAATCCTGACTGGAAATCCTCACAGATACCATTTTTCCCTAAGAAGGAATATAATTGTGAGGGTACTACCTTTTCTAGTATCTTGGACAGAAAAGGGTAGATTCGAGATTAGTCTGTAATTAACTAGTTATTGGAGTCAAGTTGTGTTTTTTTTTTTTTTTTTTAATGAGAGGCTTAATAACAGCCAGTTTGAAGGTTTTGGGTACATATCCTAATGACAATGAAAATTAATATAACTGAATGTTGCTGGTTTAGATGATTTAACAAGTTTATACAATTCTTACTCTCCTATAGTAGAGAATGAGTGGAATTGTTCCCCAGGGGATCTATAGTGCACTATCTGACGTGATACTGTAGCTGATGGATGCATGGTTACAATTTTATCTCTAATAGTTAATACTCTAATTGATCTTGATAGTAAAGTAGTTCATAAAGTCATTACTGCTGTGCTGTTGGGGAATGTCAATGTGCTTTTTTTTTTGCTAATTTAGCCACTATATTGAATAAATACCTGGGGTTATGTTTGTTTTCTTCTAAAAGAGACAAAAAGTAATCAGATCTACCGGTTTTTAATGTTTTTTTTTTTTTTAGGATAGGGTACTTTCCTGCCAAGCAATACAAAATACAACTAGTTTTGTTCTCCTCCTGCTGCATTCCATTTTTCAGGCTGCTCTCTTTAGGATGTGAGTGTGCTCATTATACCACAGTGTCAGACTGTTTTCCTTAATTTTCTTTAAGCGTAAAGGAGCAAAAGTATCTTAAATGCTAAAATAGAGAAAGTCCATAGTTTCTGTTATATCATCAAGTTGTTCTGAGCTATTGGATATGCTGAGGAAATGAGATAAATCAGCTATATTACTTACAAAGCAGTGTTTTGTGGTAGAAGTGATGGTTCTACTATACTTGTAACAAGGATTATAATTTAAAGTTTTAGCTATATGAAGTTTGAACAAGACTAGATAATGATCAGAGATATCATCACTTGGCTGCATAATTTCAATACCATCAACATCAATTCCATGTGACAGTATTAAATCTAGAGTATGAGTCCTGACACGTGTTGTCTAACCCAATAGAGTTCAAAATGTCTATGAATGCTGTTCCCAATACATCTTTTTTCATTATCAACATGGATATTAAAATCACCAACAATTAAAACTTTTTCTGCAGCCAGCACTAACTCGGACAGAAAATAAGCAAAATCTTTAATAAAGACTGTATGGTGTCCTGGTGGTCTGTATGCAGTAGCCAGTACAAACATCACAGGGGATTTATCGTTAACACTTGTTTCTCTGGATAATGTTACTGTATATGAAGCACCATTACTTCAAATAGTGACGCTTGTTAGGTTCGAGTCTGTGACACCAGTGACAGCCTCTGGCCTTCTGCTGCTGTCCTCGTTATACCGGCATTGAACATGATGCCATTATGTCAGTCTGTGTCAGCAGTGCTAAATAAGGGTCTCGGGAGCCTGGATCAGTCTGGAGACTCAATATCTGCACCTGTGGTGAGGGTAAGAGATGTGAAACCCTTGAAGACAAGGCTTGAAGATGTAGGGAGGCCAGGGAAGTTGTCAGAAAGGCTGTATTTCAATAACTCAGTATTTCCTAATGGACAAATGCTGGGGTATGATTGTTTTCAATCAAATTGTACATTTTTATTAGGGCAAGTTGTCACACACATTGTGAATGTATATTAACTACAATTCTTATTCACAAAAACATTGATTTGATTGATTGATTGATTGTTCAACTTTTTTAATATATATATATATATATATATATATATATATATATATATATATATGAAATCGTTTCGTTTCATAATTGTTTAAAATGTCCTGCAACTTCATTATTTTAACTTATTTTAACCAATTTTATATGTTATACTATCTATATATTTTTACTGATTTATAAAATGATTTGTGCTTCATAATTGTTTAAAATGGCCTGTGATATGCTAAATAATTTAGTGTGACAACATTCAGTGTAACTTGGGCATGTTGTCACAAAGGTCATCTTTTTTTCTTCTTCTTCTTTTTTTTTTGTTTCTTTCTGGGTAGTAACAATGGAGATGTTCAGTAACTTTGCTTTTTTGAATAATAAATCTGCCATAAGAACATATTCACAAGAGAAGAAAGTGTGACACCCAGCCTCCTCAATATATATTCATCAGAGGACTAGCAGTAAATAGGTTTCATTATGTTTATAAAAATATTATCCTTTTACAAATGTGATTAGTGGCACATAAAAGGGATTTTTTTTTTTTTTTTGATTCACAGATGATTTCTATGGAGCCGAAAAGTGTATATTAGCCCCAACAAAATAATAGGGGGCAAAGCAACATGGCCATAATTAATCTGTCAGAATAAAGTAGTTATAATTAATAAAACAGGAGATACAGTTTGTAATTCAGTCATGACCTCTGTCTGTCCAAATACTCACAAAAAGACTGTTATTAAAAGAACCATGTGGATTCTGGTTTTGAGTTCTATGAAATTATCAATATACTCATGAAGCTTCATGAACTATGTGTGAGCTATGTTACTACCCCTTACACCCCCCCCCCCAATATTTATTTCAAACTCTGTCAGCTGCTGTGTACAGTACATGTGTGTATAAAACCTACTGTAAAATGGTTAGTTCTAGTACTAATTGGTCAATAGGTGTGTTTTATTTATGATAAAGCAGGGCTATGACCACTTTACCCAATGGTTCTGTGTATCACTGCACAACACCCTTAGCAGCGTAATCAATATAGTGTAAAATCTGTTTCATGTATTATGTATTTCAGCAAAATTAACTGTTTATTATTTATGTAATGAATTATGAGTGACTCCTGCTGATGTCATTAACCATATGTTGCGTCATTAACCTTTAAATTTCAGGCCACAGCTTCCACCGTAAAAAGAAAGCTTATTCATAAGGGTGATACGTTTGTGTGTGTGTGTGTGTGTGTGTGTGTGTGTGGAAGCTCACAGTTTCTTATTAACTGTGTCACTAATCATTCTGTTTTAAACCAAAAGACAGTGGATCTATTCTGTGTTAGATTACCATGACTGGATGGGCTCAGTTTCCGACATATGGGTCATATGCTATTGTTTCAGGGTGCTGACGTCAGATTTAGGTATGAGTCATATTTATCCATGTTTTTTTTGGACCCGGGAAAAAGATTTGACGCCTGAAATGTACAGTATATATTCATAGTAGACTATAAATGATCTCTTTTATCTCAGAAGATCAAGAAATATTAATTCATCATGAAATGTGCCCTTTAATTCAAGAGTGTCCTTTCTCTTTGAGTTACTCAAGATAATACCCAATCACTTTGAGTGTGATCTGATGGATTCTTTTTTTCTTTTTATTTCTGTCCTTTTTAATCTGCTCAATTATTGTGCTGTGAGCCAATCACATTGTTGATCCTTTTTTTAAACTACTTAGATGTGCTCAATTATGATCTGGCTAATTCAATATGATGTCTGATTGTGTCTGGAGTCAAATACGTCATTAGTTGCAGGAAAGGGAGTCAATTTTTTAAAGGGAGATAAATGGATGTTGCTATGTCTGACAATCAAGCTCATGGTCCCCCTGGTACTGTGTCAACATTGATTTAACACATGGCGAAATATCCTGATTATGTAAAACTAATGTGAAAAGCTGGCACTATTTATAAATACAGTGCACATCATCACACATCATGGCAGGCAGAGACTAGACAAGGAAGGGGGTTGTGTCAAATAATCCGGTGGGATGAAGGATCGACTAGGCCTGAATCCACGTATCGATTGCCATGGTGATAAGCATCGCATTCCAGACAACCAAGGTGCCCAGCGCAGCTGCATATTTGCATAATCAAATGATAACCTGATGAGAAGAATTTGCAAGACAAACAATAATGCAATCGAGGATGGTAAAGTAATCACCAGGTGGATGAGCTTGACCTTTGGTTTTTTTTTTTTTTTTTTTCAAACTCACATGCTCATTTTACATGAATTGAATGCAGAGTTTAAAATACATTAAAGTTTGTATTTACAGGGTTTTGTTGATGCATGTCTTCTTGAGAATGGAGGAAATTATATATATTTATAATGCATGAGAATATAATGAAACTACGTGGGTAAATCTTATTAGAATGAGTCCAGGTCAGCTTTCACTAAATCTATATTTTCTGTATATTAAAATGTATGATTGATTAATTGATTTACTGACTGACTGATTGACTGATTGAATGATTGACTTTCTTTTGAAGCACATTAACTTGCTCTCAGAAGTTTATTAATAATATTGTATTTTTGAATCCATTTCAGGAATATTTGGTTAAAGGAAATTTGTTAATTTCAACTACTTCTTAAGCTACCAAGAGTTCAAATATGCAGTATTGTAACTACACTTTAGAAATAAATCCTTTGCCTCATAGAGAAGTGTGGCTGCTCTCCTCATTTTTATTTAATATAATTTTTATTATTTATTTTATTTTTATTGTTATAACATGTAAAGCATAGTCATAGATAAAGTAGCATCAAGCACTGCTAAAGGGCATATTTAGCAGAATCGCTGATAGTACCTCAAACTTTGAAATATTAAAGTTCTCTCACACTTGAAATAGTTAAGCCTGGGTAATTCTGAACCCTGATTAAATGGGACAATGAGTTATCTTATTTTCAGCTTCACATTGCTTATACTTTACATGGAGTCAACAATTAATTTTACATTATATATATAAACTATATAAATTATATCCCTAAACACTAATGAACATTTGGCTTTTAGCGATTGTAAATGGGTAAGATTCAACCATTTTGAGTCGCATTGAGATATTGATCTCTCTGGGACTGAACCATACAGGGCTTAAAAATGAAAATTCTAAAAGAAAAGTTAATTAACCCCTTAGCCGTCAAAGATCGCAGACGGCCCCAGATTATTATTGTTTCACTTTCACAGCACGTTAAACATCACTCTCTTACTTGATCTGGAGAAACTGTGCATCAGATGAAAGTTTAAAGACTCTAGCTTCGATATTTGATCACTGTTTTGATAAAACATTGTTGCAGTGACAGTTATTTATTAATTTATGTCAGGAGTGCAAAATAATAAATCCGTATTATGCCAAATTTTGAATAGAAATTCACCACTCATTCATATTCAGTCACGTCAGCAGTGGTTTATGTGTGTTCACATAGACTCACTGAACAGCGTCAAAAAGGGTTTATAGGACCAAAGATGCATATCTACGGAGATATATTGATATATTTACTGATGTTTACTTCATATTTCTTCAGACAGAATATCATTTCTATTCATTTTCCACTGATTTACGCGATCTGATGATAAATAGCCTCTCCCAGCGCTGTATGTGTGTGTGCCGAGCTTCGTGCACGCGCTGTGTCTCACACAGACTCTGATTCGTCCTTCGCCTTGTCAATCTTTCTTTTACTGTCTATGTTAGAGTCCCATAACAAGACAACGTCACATCGTGTCACATGCTTCATGTACACTTCCGCATTGATATCTGACCACAACAACACAGATACACCTCTTTACCCACGACATATCCAAACAATAAACACGCGATTACGATAGTAAAGCTTGGTATGCGATTTTCTTGAGATTTGGGGCATTTTTATAGAAAATATTGAAAATGTACATCTGAAATGCTAACTTGTGCAGCGATGTGAAAGGCTATAAATAGCATATTTTTACAACAGTAAACGACCAAATTCCACCTGTGATCGCAAAAGGAAGTTATTACAAACACTCGATCGGGTTAAAAGTGAGTTTTGAGTAAAAGTGTACTAATAATTTCATAAATAGTCTGATATAGCTTGATGCTAACGTTAGCTCTAATGCTGCTAGATAACAGGTGCGGTTCTTCTTCATAATGCATTTTTTTCATAATAATTCACGTAAGGTCGTAAGAAAATGTTTTGTTGTATTTTTATAGTAAGGCTTTTAATAAAAGTGGGGCAAATGAATACTGGAACTGAATATTTGTGTCTTTGTAGACCTTAAAATACCACAACAAAGGCTAATAATGGCGGAATAAAAACAAAAGAATAATGATAAAAGAATAATGCGGATAATGTGTCATACCTGGCGGAGGTGTGAAAGGATCGTTTCGTGAGAACAATAGAATCATGAATGGAGGATCGTTCAGAGCCAAATAAACATGAGAAAGCATAAATGAGAGCTTTACATGTGAGTTTACAGAAGATGACAGGGGTCATAAATCAATCCGATTAGCCTTCTATAAAAACACACGACATGGCCTTAGAAAATATTTCATAAAATTCACAGTTTTACAGATTATATTAAGAAATTTCAAATGAAGCTTTGGTAGACTTGTGGCTTTAGCTACACTATGTTTCTAAACTCATATTCTACATCAACAATTTTTTAAATACATTTAAAAAATATGTTTTTCATATTTTTATTTTTGTTTTTATGTTTGAGTTTATATATCTATACTATCATAACAGTCTGAGTAATTCTGATTCCTGAAAAGTAAACTTTGAAGTGTCAGCTTTGTGAACATATGTTGATTATGTATCTAATCAGAAAGAATCATGAGCAGAAACCTTTTTATTTTGGGTATGTCATTTCTGTCTCTATGCTGAAAATGGGGGGTAACTGGTAAGGGGTTTTAAAAACCACAGTTTAAAAGGATATTAAGATATATTTTGTTCCTCTTGAGTAACAGACATATGAACTTTGGAAAAAGGAATTTTTGGCACTCCAAGAGGTATGCATGCAATTGTCTTGATAGAGGGAAACACGATACGTTTCTACTTTCAATACTGTTTGTTCTTCAGACATTGTTATTTAAATACAATTAGTATCAGCTGTATGCAAAGTGACCACATTTGGTTTTTATCTATTGGAAATGGGTAAAATTAAATAAACTAGACATTGAGTCACATTGGGCTCCCCATATCTCTGGGAATGAATCATATATGACCTTAAAAATTAAGATTACAAAAGGAAAGTTTATTAAGTACCAGTATTTAAAATGATATTGGTATATCTTTAATATTTCTTTAGTTACAGGCATGGAAACTTGGGGAAAATAATATGTATGGCATGCAGAGAAGTTTGTTCTATGCAGCTGTTTTAACAAAAAAAAAAAAAAAAAAAAAAATGTGTGTATACAAAATCAAAAATCTGAGCCAGGGACATTTCCTTGAGTTGACCCATATAATAATTGTTGATTAAATATAGAAATAAATAAATCCTCATTTCATTTTCCCAGTACCCATGTAGTGAATGTAATTATTGGCCCTGAGACAGCAGTATCCTTTTAACAAGATGCAGATCAGGTTCACCCAGACTGACTGATATAACTCAGCAGGAACATCTGGTGGGTTTTCTTCAAGGTTAAGTAGCTCTGCTCCTTCACAGCCTCCAATTAAAATACGTTTAGCTAGGTTAATGCACAAAATCTACATCCAACAAGATAATTACTGCTTGCTTATTAAAAGATAATCGCACATATCACAATGGTTACCATTAAAGTCACTCCGAATTATTCATTTTAAGATTCAATTGTGCAAAGTTGAATATGCATATTATGCTTTTTATACATTTGTATTTATTTATTTATTTATTTATTTGTATGCATTTAATTATATATATATATATATATATATATATATATATATATATATATATATATATATATATATATATATATATATACAGGTCCTTCTCAAAAAATTAGCATATTGTGAAAAAGTTCATTATTTTCCATAATGTAATGATAAAAATTAAACTTTCATATATTTTAGATTCATTGCACACCAACTGAAATATTTCAGGTCTTTTATTGTTTTAATACTGATGATTTTGGCATACAGCTCATGAAAAACCCAAAATTCCTATCTCAAAAAATTAGCATATCATGAAAAGGTTCTCTAAACGAGCTATAACCTAATCATCTGAATCAACTAATTAACTCTAAACACCTGCAAAAGATTCCTGATGCTTTTAAAAACTCCCAGCCTGGTTCATTACTCAAAACCGCAATCATGGGTAAGACTGCCGACCTGACTGCTCTCCAGAAGGCCATCATTGACACCCTCAAGCGAGAGGGTAAGACATAGAAAGAAATTTCTGAACGAATAGGCTGTTCCCAGAGTGCTGTATCAAGGCACATCAGTGGGAAGTCTGTGGGTAGGAAAAAGTGTGGCAAAAAACGCTGCACAACGAGAAGAGGTGACCGGACCCTGAGGAAGATTGTGGAGAAGGACCGATTCCAGACCTTGGGGGACCTGCGGAAGCAGTGGACTGAGTCTGGAATAGAAACATCCAGAGCCACAATGCACAGGCGTGTGCTTTTGAACCAGAAACAGCGGCAGAAGCGCCTGACCTGGGCTACAGAGAAGCAGCACTGGACTGTTGCTTAGTGGTCCAAAGTACTTTTTTTTTTTTCGGATGAAAGCAAATTTTGCATGTCATTCGGAAATCAAGGTGCCAGAGTCTGGAGGAAGACTGGGGAGAAGGAAATGCCAAAATGCCTGAAGTCCAGTGTCAAGTACCCACAGTCAGTGATGGTCTGGGGTGCCATGTCAGCTGCTGGTGTTGGTCCACTGTGTTTTATCAAGGGCAGGGTCAATGCAGCTAGCTATCAGGAGATTTTGGAGCACTTCATGCTTCCATCTGCTGAAAAGCTTTATGGAGATGAAGATTTCGTTTTTCAGCACGACCTGGCACCTGCTCACAGTGCCAAAACCACTGGTAAATGGTTTACTGACCATGGTATTACTGTGCTCAATTGGCCTGCCAACTCTCCTGACCTGAACCCCATAGAGAATATGTGGGATATTGTGAAGAGAACGTTGAGAGACGCAAGACCCAACACTCTGGATGAGCTTAAGGCCGCTATCGAAGCATCCTGGGCCTCCATAACACCTCAGCAGTGCCACAGGCTGATTGCCTCCATGCCACGCCGCATTGAAGCAGTCATTTCTGCAAAAGGATTCCCGACCAAGTATTGAGTGCATAACTGAACATAATTATTTGAAGGTTGACTTTTTTTGTATTAAAAACACTTTTCTTTTATTGGTCGGAGTGAAATATGCAAATTGTTTGAGATAGGAATTTTGGGGTTTCATGAGCTGTATGCCAAAATCATCAGTATTAAAACAATAAAAGACCTGAAATATTTCAGTTGGTGGTGTGCAATGAATCTAAAATATATGAAAGTTTAATTTTTTGTCATTACATTATGGAAAATTATGAAGTTTTTCACAATATGCTAATTTTTTGAGAAGGACCTGTATATATATATATATATATATATATATATATATATATATATATATATATGTATATATATATAGCCTGTGGATTGATATTTCATAAGTAATGAAATATATAATAGGTAAACGACAAACATATCCCAATGTTCTCTCTTTTTTTGTTTATTCTCCATCCATTTTTTCAGTTTTATGAGGTCACAGGCAAGTATCATTGATGATAAAGACAAAGGCGGAGCACTAAATTTGCCTTTCCTATTTTATCTGATGGTTATAACTGTATACATTTTGGATGACTAGGCTGCATTGAAGGTTTTGAAGGTCAGCGGTGTTCTCAGATGTAGATGAGCACTCATCATTTTTATTGACAGATTCAAAATGACTTTGACCCCCCCCCCCCACCCTTTCAAAATATGTCCTGCCACATTTTCTTCACTTACACGTCAGGAAAGTTAAGCCACTGGAGGCTACACACAAGTTGCAATTTCACTTTACTTAATGGGGCTTTTAAAAGCACACTGGTGGTTATGATCTAATAAACAACTTTACAACCTTGATTACATTTCCTCTACAACCCATTTACATTTCATTACAAAATCAGCCAATGATTTAGGACTGAAATTTTGAGGTGATATACAGGAAAATTTATATTCACATCGGGGGCAAAAAAAAAAAAAAAAAGCAGAGCTTTGGAAACTGAAGTCTGTAGTGTTGGGGTTGTCCACCAAGCTTGGAAAAATTGCATTTAAAATGTTGTGACATGCTATGAAGGCGTCCCATTTAGACTAGGCTGTGCATATATCCATGCTAGACCAGGTTGTGGAAACTCTATTCAAAAGTCAATAGTCCACTTGAACTGAGTTTACCAAACGCCCAAACATGTAATCGCACACTTAAGCTACACTTGAAACATTTCATTGCATCAGAGGCCTAAAAGAAATGTAAACCAACTGGCATTGAGTGCATTTTGCATTTGCTATGTTTAAACTGAAAACTGGAATAGCTGAAAATTTGCAGAAGTGTTTGTTTTTTCATCAGAACAGATTTTGGAAAAAAATAGTAATACATCACTTGCTCATCAGTGGACACTCTACAATGAATGGGTGCCTTCAGAATGTCGAAGACAGCTAATAAAAACATCACAATAATCCACAAGTAGTCAATACTAGTCCATCAATGAATGTCTTGAGAAGTGAAAAGTTTTGTGCTTGTAAGAAACAAATCCATCATTAAATGTTTTTATCTTTGAATTGTTGCTTCCAGCTAAAATGCAAGTCCTTTATCCATAATGTAATAAATGTCTGAATGTCTAAAATGTCACCACTTTTCATTACATGTAAAACAATTGAACATGAACTAAAAGGGAATTTCTACCAAAAATTTTCTGTTTACAGCTGTGTTCAGTGGCACATGCAAGTGATTTCACTTGTGGTAACACAGTCACTCAGTGTGATGGCCAATCATGTCAGACTTTTTACTGTCATCTGTTTTCACAGCCAAATGCATTGGACGGACCGGGCTTGTAAATGTTCCTTCTAAACTGCAGCTTGACATCTTGCACGCTTTGGTTCAGAAGGGCATAGATTGTATTGAGGGCCTATAGAGAGATTAAAGTTTTTTTTTTTTTTTTTTTAATTCATCCTCTGATTGCCAAGCTTTGAACTGTATGGAAACTGAATTAGAGAACTACTGCAATCAGTGCAGTGAAATATATTGGATTTTGTGACCAGGAAGTAACTCTGAATGTTTCTTTTAAAGGGGTCATATGATGCTGCTAAAAAGAACATTATTTTGTGTATTTTGTGTAATGCAATGTGTTTATGCGGTTTAGGGTTCGAAAAACACATTATTTCCATATAATTTTCATTATAGTTTCTCCTCTATGCCCCGCCTTCTGAAACACGTCGATTTTTACAAAGCTCATCGGTCTGAAAAGCGAGGTGTGCTCTGATTGGCCAGCTATTCAGTGCGTTGTGATTGGCCAAATGCCTCAAGCGTGTGACGGAAATGTTACGCCCCTTAACATACTATGCCGTCTCCCAGGCCAGCAGCAGGAGAATCAGCCCAGCTGCTCGGCTCATGCACATCGCATCATCGGTTCTCTTTTAGCAGTTCAGTCAATGTACTGTTAGGAGTAACTGAATAACTCAGGATATTGGTTTATTTCGCATCAGAGGGAGTGTAAGGCACATTTATATACCAAATAACTTAAGTTATTTGTGGATTAGTGCGTACTGGAGATGCGAACCGATTCAAACGATTCAGATAGATTTGGTGAACTGGTTCGACCGGTTCACTGAGAAGAACTGGTTAAATAGAAAGATTTCTTCGCGATCCGGACATCACTAGATGAGACAAAACAAATAAAACCCATTACAAACTAGGCATTTGTTGCATCCAGTGGGTACATAATTACTGATTATAATGACTTATACTGTCTTTTTACGCGTTGCATTGCGTATTGCGCTGTGTAAACATAAAACCGTGTCTGCATCTGTGATCTGAGAAACAACAAGCCTACTCTACTGCTCAAAACTCGCGTTTGAATCATTGAAACGTTCCTACAGGCTGTGAGTCAGAAGTGCCAGACTGTCCTTGCAAAGTTTGAACTGCCCAACTTTACAGAAGCAGCAGTTGTGCCACAGACGCATTGCAGGCTACTGGTTCAGGAAACAGTCCTCATCCTCCATAAAATGTGCAGCACACATCTGAATATTTGTATTGAACACTGTTCTGAAACAGTGTTGAAATACAACTTAACCACTGATTTCTAGTCATTTCCTCTTTTGGAAGGCCAAACAAAGTTTCACTTCAATGAAACACACAGGGGCTCCACAACATGGAAGATGCAGAAACAGAGAATAAAAGCTACGCCTTCTTTCTTTGCGTTCACATTTTGGTGTCATTATGCAAATCTTCCCATATAGTGACGTAGACATGTGGGGACATGTTAGAACGAGCCATTTTAGGGGTGTGGTTGACTGTTAACTTTTATAAAGAATATCTCTTTGGATTTGAGACTTTAGTCTTTGCAACTCTACATATCTTCTTTACGCAGCAAGAGCTTGTAACACTCCAAAGAGAAAGGAAAACTTGAAATTGCATCATATGACCCCTTTAAAACCGAGTTCGGGGTCAGTGCGATTTTTTCTTAGTCCAACAATACAGTAAAAACAGTAATATTGTGTTTTTTTTTTATTTTACAGTTTAAAATTGCTGTTTTCTATTTGAATATATTTTAAAATTCAGTTAATTGCTGTCATGACAAAGCTGAATTTTCAGCATCATTACTCCAGTCTTCATGTCACGTGATCCTTCAGAAATCATTATAATATGCTGACTTGCTGCTCAAGAAACTTTTAAGTGCTGCTCACTTTTAATTTAATTCAATTTAATATATCCTCAATGAATAAAAGTATTGATTCTTTCAAGAAAACAATCCATCTTTCTAAATCTTACTCAAACACTGCCTCGTCTTCCAACAGATGCATATAAATGTACTTACCACTGGCTTACTTGTCTTTTCATTTTAAAGTGGCACACAATACACTATTTTAACCTCTAAAAACTGACAGACTTCACCTTTAATGCAGTGGTTGATATTTGAAATGATAATTAAGATGTTGATTGTCAAAGAATGACAAAGCGATTCTAAATAAATAAATTTCTCATCACAAAATTGCTAAATCGTTACGGTGTAAGTGAAGTGGAAAATTGCTTAAAGAGCATCTTCATAATTTGCTTCTGCTTTGGGAATAAAAAATATACACTGTGTAATAAACACATTTTTTAAATATTGCTCTCTATAGACATTTATTCCTCAGCACACCAATTAAGAGGTAATGATGCATTGCATTCGGATTCAAAAAAATAAAACATTGCAAAGGCATACGGACCATTCAAGTGTGAAGGATTAACAGTTTTAGTTACGCAAAGATATTTGGTTGTGTTTAAGGCCGTTCTGTATTCCACATAAACATTTCCTGCATGCAATTCAAATAGGACTTTGTTTAGACCTGCAAAACAAATCAATAGTGTTGTTGCAGCACCTGTCATTCCCCCGAGTTGGCTTTACTACAGTTAAATAAAGATAACTGCCTCACCCTGGATTCGAGTAGGGTGGTGCAGTGGGGCTGGGGCTGCTTAATCACATCTTTCTCAGGTAATCATTGATTGCCCTTATCTTAAAGGGAAATTCCCAACCTCCTTTGAGTCCTTAATGAACACTGGTAGCGATATTAAATGAACTTGGCCACTAAGCTCAGAGGCACTGGCTTAATCTCAGGGCTGTGGGCTAAACGCTGCTACTATCAGCGGCAAGGTAGCTTTGCCCAGAAATGTCAATTTAGCATACTAGCGTAATGGGAAGCAATTCAATACTGATGTGACTGTACCTAGAATTATGATGAGTTCTTCTTAGAAATTGTTTTGCTTCCATTTGTTTTGTTTTCAATACATAATTGTCTTCATGTTTTTGCATCTCTTAGATATATTTACAGTTACGGAGATTGTTGTTTAGAGCCATGCAACAGTGAAAATCCAATACATTTCATCGCTGTTTGAGATGAAATTGACTGATTTATTGCTTGAAATGATTGTGTATTCATTCAATGTAAATGGAAACTGCTTGCTTTACCGCATGATTTCTTTAAATTATTTTTTTATGTTTATTGAAGCCTGCCACTAGTTAGCCTAAATCTAATAAAATTGGCTCTTTATTTCATGCAATTGCTGGTGTATTCTTCAGGAAAGCAAATCTAATGTGACTGGATCAACCTGACTACATTAGGGTATATCAACAAAGTAAATTTTTAAGTGTCAGATCAAGTAGAAACCGCTCACTGAATTGACAGTCTTTCCACTTTTTACAGTTTAACACATATGATTACAACAAGTTAATTGGCAGCTACTAGCTGCATGGTTAGGAGTTGCACCAGCATAGCATAAGGGAGATTACTTTCATACCAGGAACCATGAGGAAGTTAATTAGCACTGACTAGAGAACTTCAAGTACAGTGATTAGTCAAACAGGGGATTGCTTACCTTGCAAGCAGACAGTCAATGCATTCTGCATTTCAGCTACACTGAAGTGAAATTTGCATGCATACATAATGCATATATGCAGGGTCACCTGTAAATGAAATTTTGTGTCAGTGTGGGAATAAAATGTTTCTGGAAATGTAGTACATCCTTTGTTTGCTAAATAACCAAACAGGAATGGGAAAGTGAATGTATGTGATTTGAAAAATGTAATCAATAAATCTTCAGAAAATACCATATAAATGCATATTGGCTTCAAGTCTATTATCAGCATATGATAATATAATGCTCTAAGAATAACTGTGACCCTGCAGTTACCATGTGACAGGGGTTCATTTTTTTAGTCTGCAATCTATATATATTTTTTTTATTCAGTATTTGTTCTTGATGAAAATAAGTGGAAAAAAATATACATACATACATACATACATACATATATATATATACATATATATATATATATATATATATATATATATATATATATATATATATATATAAACTTACAACCTTACAACATGTAAGGTTTTGAGTGTAATGTTTAGAACTTGTGTGTTACATCATAACTATGGCTATAACTCCTTATTTAAATCTGTATTCTACTCTTACTTTTTATATTCCATGGCTGTTAAACAACGTTCAAAAAGAGCATATAGGAGTTGCATTTCCTCCCTTTTGTATTATCCCACTTTTCATGCTCCATATGAGGTCTGATATAGCAATATCCCCAAGTTACCTGAAATTACAAAGGTAGGCGTAGAAATTGATGCACTCTGATAGTAAACTGCCCACATGTAGGTCCCAGCACATCTGCCTCTATAGCTTCTACTTGTCTACAGATTTACAAACATTTACAAACTTGCAAACACAAACAATATGTAACTTTTCTAAAGGTTGCATCAGCATTAAATTAATAGTTCACCCAAAAATGGAAGTATGCTGATTATTTATTCACCCTCAGAGTCCAACAGCTTATAAACAGTCCAAACAGCTGATAAAAATTTAATCCACAAATAGGGATGTCCCGATCAGGTTTTTTGTGCCTCCGATCAAGTCATTGAATACTGAGTGTCTACCGATACCAAGTCCTAAACCAATACTCGTGTATTCCTATAGGTATGTATGTTTGGTGCACACTTCAAGTACAGTAAAGTTATTAAAATCAGTCCAATGTATGCAGAGTTGTGTAGGGAGTAAAATAAATAGATGTATGATGTATGTTTATGTCACAAGATACTCTCTCTCTCTCTCTCTCTCTCTCTCTCTCTCTCTCTCTCTCTCTCTCTCTCTCTCTCTCTTTGTATACAGACACTGGCATATGTATGTTACAATGATAGACACTGAAAACAGACTTTGTGGTCACAATTATTAATATGGAACTACTGATATAAACTTCTTGTATTTTATATGTACAATAAGCAGAATAATTGCAACATAAAGTGGAAATAAATTTAGAAAGAATGAAGCTTGCAGTGTCGGAATGCAACACATTATGACAACGATACCTCAGATAATCTGATGGCAGATAAAAGTAAACAATAAGTGAATGAGTGATTGTTGCAAAAATGTGCATCAAATACACTGAACATGGAAGCTCAAATGTGTGTGACTTGCTAGAACAGACCTCACCATTTCTCGCGCGTCACACACACATTTAAGCATTTTCTTTTTTGTTTTCTTTTTTTTTTTAATGGTGGTTGGCAAACAAAGGTGCATACCACCTCCTACACCGTATAGCACACATATGTCTGCCAGATGCCTGTTAAAGATTGCTTCATCTGGAACACATCGGCTGTGTACAAACATCTCATAGACATCTTTAAATTGTCAGTTTTACATACAATCTAAATCATAAACATCTTAAAAACATTTTAAACGTCTATTTGACATCTAATAGGAAATGTCCTATAGATGTATTGCAGGTGAACAAACACTTTAAAAAATATGTCTTGCAGATATAAATTCAGATGTCAGTTAGATGTCTCCATGATGTATGTGTGCTATCAGGGACTGCATGACACCGGCATTGACAGCTGACATAAAATAAGGATCGCACTGAGGAGAGCCAATACCGATCAGTTAAAAAAAATCCTTGAAATCGGCTCAGAACATCCCTATCCACAAATAATCCACATGACTCCAGTCCATCAAGTATTCTCTTGTGAAGTGAAAAGATTTGTGTTTGAAAGAAACAAATTCATCTTTAAGGTTTTTTTTTTTTTTTTTTTTTTTGCTTCCTCCAGTGAAAAACTCATTCCCTGTTGCTTACTCACATAAAAATCCACTGATTTCTTAGAACGGCTTTGTAAACATTGCTTAATCTGTGCACATTTCTCTTCTGATTCAGACAACACAGCTTTTTCTTCGGAGACATCAATTTTATGGATAGAAGACTCTATTTTTGCTGGAAGCAATGGTTTGAAATAAAAAAAAATGCCTTATTAAAAACTTATTGCAAATTTGTTTTTTACAAACGCACAGCTTTTCACGTAAAAGATGATATTTGATGTACTGGAGTCTTGTGGATTATTGTGGTGATTTTATCAGCTGTTTGGACTCGAGTGACGGCACCCATTCACTGCAGAGGATCCATTGGTGAGCAAGTGAATGCAACAACATGTCCTCCAACCACTACTCCCACATAGGTCGTTTCTCCAAATCTTGAAATACGACCCATGAGAGCGTATACTACAATTGCGGCCCTATCGGCAACAGGACTCATATTAAGGTTTTATTTATATATATATATATACAAACCCGATTCCAAAAAAGTTGGGACACTGGACAAATTGTGAGTAAAAAAGGAATGGAATAATTTACAAATCTCATAAACTTATTTTTTATTCACAACAGAATATAGATAACATATCAAATGTTGAAAGTGAGACATTTTGAAATGTCATGCCAAATTTTGGCTCATTTTGGATTTCATGATAGCTACACATTCCAAAAAAGTTGGGACAGGTAGCAATAAGAGGCCGGAAAAGTTAAATGTACATATAAGGAACAGCTGGAGGACCAATTTGCAACTTATTAGGTCAATTGGCAACATGACTGGGTATAAAAAGAGCCTCTCAGAGTGGCAGTGTCTCTGAGAAGTCAAGATGGGCAGAGGATCACCAATTCCCCCAATGCTGTGGCGAAAAAATAGTGAAGCAATATCAGAAAGGAGTTTCTCAGAGAAAAATTGCAAAGAGTTTGAAGTTATCATCATCTACAGTGCATAATATCATCCAAAGATTCAGAGAATCTGGAACAATCTCTGTGCACAAGGGTCAAGGCCGGAAAACCATACTGAATGCCCATGATCTTCTGGCCCTTAGACGGCACTGCAACACATACAGGAAAGCAACTGTAATGGAAATCACAACATGGGCTCACAATCACAATCCACCGTGCCATTCGCCGTTGCCGGCTAAAACTCTATAGGTCAAAAAATAAGCCATATCTAAACATGATCCAGAAGCGCAGGCGTTTTCTCTGGGCCAAGGCTCATTTAAAATGGACTGTGGAAAAGTGGAAAACTGTTCTGTGGTCAGAGGAATCAAAATTTGAAGTTCTTTTTGGAAAACTAGGACGCCATGTCATCCGGACTAAAGAGGACAAGGACAACCCAAGTTGTTATTAGCGCTCAGTTCAGAAGCCTGCATATCTGATGGTATGGGATTGCATGAGTGTGTGTGGCATGGGCAGCTTACACATCTGGAAAGGCAACATCAATGCTGAAAGGTATATCCAAGTTCTAGAACAACATATGCTCCCATCCAGATCGTCTCTTTCAGGGATGACCTTGCATTTTCCAACATGACAATGCCAGACCACATACTGCATCAATTACAACATCATGGCTGCGTAGAAGAAGGATCCGGGTACTGAAATGGCCAGCCTGCAGTCCAGATCTTTCACCCAAAGAAAACATTTGGCGCATCATAAAGAGGAAGATCCGACAAAGAAGACCTAAGACAGTTGAGCAACTAGAAGCCTGTATTAGACAAGAATGGGACAACATTCCTATTCCTAAACTTGAGCAACTTGTCTCCTCAGTCCCCAGACGTTTGCAGACTGTTATAAAAAGAAGAGGGGATGCCACACAGTGGTAAACATGGCCTTGTCCGAACTTTTCTGAGATGTGTTGATGCCATGAAATTTGAAATCAACTTATTTTTCACTTAAAATGATACATTTTCTCAGTTTAAACATTTGATATGTCATCTATGTTGTATTCTGAATAAAATATTGAAATTTGAAACTTCCACATCATTGCATTCTGTTTTTATTCACAATTTGTACAGTGTCCCAACTTTTTTGGAATCGGGTTTGTATATATTTATATATTTATATATATTTATATATATATATATATATATATATATATATATATATATATATATATATATATATATATATATATATATATATATATATATATGTATATATGAAGAGTTCCAATGCAAAAGCCTCTAAAAGCCATCTTGGTCAAGAATGAGATAACGATACTGAGGGAATTCTCTCCGCTCATAGTGTATGTTCATCAAGTACTTTCACTTCAAATGTGCAAAAATCCCAGCCTCAACCTATTCAGAAGTACTAGTACTTACATAGAAAAAGAAATGCTAATTTTAATTTATTTATATTATTTATAAGAAACATCTGCAATAAAAAATTAAATAATTTAATAAATATAAACATATAAAACAATTTATACATTTATTTAATATATATATATATATTTATTTTTTTATTTATTTATTTATTTAAGGGTTTTGTATAGCTCAGTTGGTAGAGCATCACATTTTATTAAAATATGCAATCATGTGATTATGGGTTTGATCCCAGAGAATGTATGTGCCTATAAAATGTATATGCACTGTAAATCACGATTTTGCATGATTTCTGTGAGGGTAGGTTTAGCGCCGGGGTAAGTTGTGGTCATAAGTACAAATTCATATGAATTAGCCACCCAGTAAAATATGTACAAATTGCTGTGAGATCGGGTTGGACCATGTAAAAAGTCCACAAATGTTTTCATTTGTTTTGTTTTGTTGGAGGACAGTCTGGGATGCAATGCAAAATTTTTCCAAATGTGTTCCCAACAAACTCATCTAGATCTTAGACGGCCTGCAGGTGAGTACATTTTCAGCAGATTTTCATTTTTGAGTGAATTATTCCTGATACAGTATCTCCAAAAAGCTGATGTAGCGTAACCATAAGCACATTTCTCTCGTTTCCAGCACTTACTTTCTCCATGCAAGCCTCTGGATGGGATTTGGCAAAACCAAGGTACTACAAGTCCTTTTAAAAAGCAAATTGTACTTCCTTGTGAGGTTCTTGAGCTCGGATAATCTTGTCTGGCAATGCACAATCCTACTTTTTCCTGGAGGTATAAGAGCAGACGAAAGTAACTATAAGAGCTGAGTACTACTAGCCTGTCAACAATCCTGAGACTGTCCAATTGACTGAGTGTAATTAACTACAGAATTAAGTCACTATAAATAATCATTATGTACAGTAAATGTAGCAATCATTATGCCAAACATGTAAGCAGATATGTTGTGATTTAAGATACAGCAGAACTATGATTTAAATAAAATGGGCAGCATTAAATTACTAACTTACCTAAAAATGAAATTCTGTCATCATTTACTCATCCTCATCTCATTGCAAACCCATGATGTTCTTTCTTCTGAGGAACATAAAATATTATGTTTAAAAAATGAATAATTGAATGCACCTGCCTCAAAATTGCACAGCACATCTTTTCCGAAAAGGCCCAGGAACATTTGATATTAATTTGAAAATTACAGAGAAGATCAGACATGCAAGGATCTTGCTGACTGTTCTCAAAGTCTTTTTGTGCCTAGATCTATTTATGAACAAAAGACTCACTGGAGTGTTGAGTTCTGGTCATCCGAGGATTCATTTATCACATTTCTGGTGGAAAGTCTTGCACAAATTTAATTTGCGCCTAGAAGTTCTGGATAATTTCAAGTGCATGGAAAAGTAATCCAAAGGAATGAATTTATTTAATAGGATTCTTTCTACATAAAGTGCAAATTGATTTTGAAACCGTGTGGATCCCCTCTTGAGCTTATTAAGAATTTAATTAATTATTCCACACCACAATTCTGTAGAGGAAGGAATTGTTTTCTGGTAATTACCATAATTTTCCCATTACAAATGAATGTTTTTATCCCAATTACAGATTCTGAGAATGACCTTCCATGTTTTTGTTGTCCTGGATAAACATGTCAAGTTAGTGTAGTTGATGTGTAAGGTAACACTTTATTCAAGCATATGATAATGCAATGCATTCTGGGTTTCTTTGAAATAATGACTAAGACTGAATGATGAATCCACTCTTAGCATCCTTTCCATTATCATCTGTCAGCATAATGAGAAATACTTCCTCGTCAATGTGCTCTTTAGCAAGGTGGTTATTAATGTGTGCTGACTTTGCAGGGCCAGATTGAAATGGCTTCCCTAATTGAACACATGCTGTACTACAGATTCTGCATGGAGTGCTGCACAAACTGATAGTTTATAAGATTTTAGGGATTAAGGACATACATCTCCTGAGGTTGTAGAATTTATAAGGCAAGATTTTACCTCTCTGAAGGCTATGGAGTGAACCTAAGTGATGAAAGTTACTTAACAAAAACAAACACAAATGGAAGATAGACAAATAGATAGACAGACAGACAGACAGACAGAGTGACTGAATGACTGATTGATTGGTTAGTTGGTTGATTGTGCTAGCTACTAAATTCTTAAATTGAGGGAAATTATGTAAAAATTCCAAACAATTTCTTTATAAATTGTGTAGCAATACAGACAATGTACACTGTTCAAAAGTTTGGAGTCAGTAAATTTTTTTATGTTTTTGAAAAATAAATATAATAATAATAATAATAATTATAATAATAATAATAATAATAAAGTTTATTTTGCTCACCAAGCCAAAATATAGTTAATAACTTTTGTTAACAGACTATTGTAAAATGTTTTACATGTTATTTTAATAATAATAATAATAATAATAATAATAATAATAATAATAATAATAATAATAATAATAAAACTGTTTTCTATTTCAAAATATTTAAAAATTGAATTAATTTATTTGATGGCAAAGCTGAATTTTCCAGTTGCACATAATTCTTCAGAAATTATTGTTATATGCAAGAAAATGTTTGCACAGCAGTTTATTTGGGACCCATTAATAACCAGAATTTTTTAAGCCAGTGAGAACTGAACAATCTTGGAATATGTATGTCCTTCATACAATTTTTCATAAAAATCTTACACTTACACAAATAAAACACTTTGAAACCTGAATTGTTTTGTTCCATGTTAAGTTAAGTTGATTAGTAATGCTTTTACAAATCGAGAGAAAGAGCTCTTGGGGACATGCGGAAATCCCGTCTGTGTCTGTCCTGATCCCATCCAGCTTTCTTTCCCCCACTTGTTAGTCTGTTTTGACTTTCCTGTAAAATTAAATGCAAAAAGCCTTTCATGAAAGGAGGAAAATGTACAAAGTTCATCCACTTAAGATAACTCTACATCTCTGTGATCAAGCTAATCAATTGCTTAGCAACTGCTGAAAACAGCTCAGTTTGGCCTGTGCTGTCAGTGAATTATTGTGGATAAATCAGAAAGATAATAATAGAGTGCTTATTTAAACTCTGTATACAATGCTTTGTAGTGTAAATATGTATACAGGCCTGAGACTTGAGGGATATCAAATCAAGGGATATCAGCATATTATAATGATTTTTGAAGGATTATGTGACACAAGACTGGAGTAATAATGCTGAAAATTCAGCTTTGCACAACAGGAATTGAATTTTACAATTTATTAAAATAGTAAACAGTTAATTTAAATTGCAATAATATTTCACAATATTACACTTTTTTTTTGTACTGTATGTTTAGTCAAATGAATAAAGCATTAGTGACCATGAGAGACCTCTTTCAAAACCTGAACAAATGACCACAAACTTTCATATCTATAACACTATAACACAGTTTTGTTTTAAGAAAAAAAAAAAAATCATAAAACGACAAAAGTACAGTGAAATGGCTTTTAGTATCTGGATATCTGATAGCACTGCCAAAACAAAATTCAACAGAGCAGACAGGGCCTCTCACTCTGGTTACTATTTGCTCCTTCAAATGGAGTAGTCCTGAGAGAAAGCAAGCAAGCAAAGGAAAAATAATGAATGGCAGAGCAATCTTCACTGTGCAGAGTCCCAGGAATAGAAGCACAACCAGTTATCCATACAAATTAAAAGCAACTCACTTATTCATTCCTTCATGTTTAATCTGCTTACTTAAATCAAACATCCTCGTCAGCAGAAAGAAAGATTAGTCACTGCCAGGCCATTATCCCCAGAGCACACTTCTATTAGGTAAACCGCTGAAGAATGGGCTGTATATCGAAAGCTGTTGTTGTTTGACAGAACATGTCTCAAGGCCTCGACCTCCAATTTAATAGTAACAAAAACAATTTAAATAAAATATAAAGAAATTCTGTGTGAAGAAGTCAGGCATGCTTAACATGGGGGCCTAGTTCAGCTAGAAAATGAGACTAGAAGTGAATGTGAAGTTTGACTTAAATTAAAATTTTAAGAAAGAGTCTAGTAGTCTTTGAATAAACCTTCGCAAAAAGCTGGGGGGGGGGGTTATTATTGTGTGTGTTATCCAGTATCTTTGGTGAAAAAAAAAAAAAAAAAATGTTTGATTGTCATTCAGTAACAGTACTGACAATAATTGAAATCTGATTTTTTTAAATGCAAACTTCTGTGTAAAATATGAACACAATTTGAGGCAATATTAAAGGTCTTGTTTACCCAAAACTATCCCTTTAAGATTTTGTCTGAAACCATAAAGAGACATTTAAGATGGTTTAAAGGTGATGATACACAGGGCAACTTTTTGAGCAATGTTGCCGGGCAATGTTGCCATCAACGGGCAACCAGATGAGACACAGGGCAAATAATTAGGGCAATGAATAGTTGGCAGAAGCCAATCAAAGTGGCAAATCTATTGCCATGGAGACAGACACCACAGAGATGGATTTTGAAACTTTTGCAGCTGTTACTGTTGTCTTGGCTTCTTCAACAATTATTTTACATAAGTATCACTTATAACACAAAACGTATATATATATATATATATATATATATATATATATATATATATATATATATATATGTGTGTGTGTGTGTGTGTGTGTGTGTGTCTGTCTGTCTGTGTATATATACATTATATAGATAGATGATATACAGATTATACAAGAGAGGGAGGTTGTCACAGTGCTTCATAAAATTAAACCGTATAAGGCACCTGGCCCAGATGGCCTGAAGGGGAAAGTCCTGAAAGAATGTGCAGCACAACTTGGACATGTGTATACAAGGTTATTTCAAATCTTCCTGAACAATGGTTTTGTACCATTAGCCTGGAAGAATTCCATTGTCATCCCGGTGCCGAAAATACCTAATGCAAAATCTCTCAAAGACTTTCGCCCAATCGTACTCACATCTATTCTGTGTAAATGTATGGAGCGCATAGTATGTAAGGAACTGTTATCCCAAATCGAGACATGCATAGACCCCATGCAATTTGCCTATCGGGCAAATAGGAGCACTGTGGATGCCTCTCTCACTCTTTTAAATAAGGTTCAAAATCATCTAGATAATTCAAATTCCTATGTTCGAATACTCTTCATGGATTTCTCATCCGCTTTTAATACTGTCCAACCTCATCTTCTTTTAAAGCGCCTCTATGAGTTAGGTGCTAGTAGTTGGATGATTTTATGGATTAAGGAGTTTTTAAAAGGTCGCCCTCAGCGAGTTTGTGTTAATAATGTTATGTCTGATTGCTTGGTTTTAGATACTTGAGTACCGCAGGGATGTGTACTCCAATACTTTTTTCCGTATACATAAATGAACTGAAGTGCAATGACGATAACCTTACCCTTATAAAATATGCCGATGATATGGCATTGGTTTCATGTCAGAAAGAAATGAACTGCACCTCATATTTTGAGTACATTGACAGTATTATCTGTTGGTTTGAGAGTAGTTTTTACATCTTAATAATGAAAAGACAAAAGAGCTATGTTTGAGAAATCAGTTGAGAAGAGTAGATACCTTATCTGAATATAAACCAGTTGTCATAAAGGAAAAAACTGTAGAGCAGGTCTCGAATTTTAAATATTTGGGTACAATTATAGATGAGAAACTTAATTTTGAAAGTAATGTGGAGTACATTCATAAAAAAGCATGACAATGCCTGGGTCTCCTCAGGAAACTGAGAAGCTTTAATATCGGTCAGCAGACCCTAACTATGTTATATCGATCAATGATTGAGAGTATTCTCACATATAATATTGTTTCATGGTACGGCAATCTAACATTAAAACAAAAGAACAAACTCTCACAAATAATTAATCAAGCAAATAAGATTACTGGACAAAAACAACAGCCACTTCAGAGCTTGTTCGATCATTTCATGGGTAAAATGGCAATTGCGATTTTTAAAGATAACACACATCCTCTTCACTCTGCTTCTGAATTGCTCCCATCTGGACATAGACTTAAAATTCCCTTGGCTAGAAAAAATGTCTATAAAAGATCTTTTCTTGGCAGTTGGCAGTGATTATCTTGAATCGTACAGTATTTTAATTGAAACAATAGAATGGCTGTTGATATTTTTAATTTTTTCTTTCTTACAGTGTTAAATTATAGAATTGTGTTGTTGATGTGTGGTGTGATTTCTAAGCAGTGAATGTATGTTACAGTGTCAAAGAAAAATTTCCTCTCTGTGAAAACAGACTGGACAATAAAGTTCAATCAATCAATCATGAAAGGTTACCCGATTATTTTGCTAACATGTTATGGCACAGTGATATGCTATATACACATATACATATGCATATATGTCTATATAGCATATCACTATGCCATAACATGTTAGCAAAATAATCAGGTAACCTTTCATCTCAGCTAAACAGAAAAAAGGACATGGACCAGAAGATGGCTGCTCAGGAGGAAGAGGGGGTGTTACAGCCAACTACTGAGGGAACTGGCTGACGAAGATGCTCCTGGTTACAGAAACTGGTTAAGAATGGGGCAAAACACATTTAACAGTCTGGTGAGCCTGGTGGAACCATCATTAAGAAGGCAAGACACAGTGATGAGGGACAAATGGCAGAGTTAGCGACGGGGGAGTTTGGGCCAAGTGTGGGCTGAGCCGGGAATTGGAAGACAACACACTGAACATACCACCACCAGAAGACCTGCCTGGACGTCAAACCCCAATCCCTTATGTTGTTGTGACAGATGAGGCCTTTGGTTTAAAGCCATGGATGATGAGACCATACCCTAGGACACAACTGGATAACAACAAGCGAAACTTTAACTACAGGCTCTCTCGTGCACGTTGTTGTGTTGAGAATGTTTTTGGAATCTTGGAAAACAGATTCAGAGTTTTTCGCCAAGCAATTGCACTGGAGCCTTCCAAGGTTGTAATAATAACAAAGGCAGCATGTGTTCTTCACACTTACCTAAGAACTGAATCCCTTACCCATTACACCTACACACTTCACAGTCTGGTGGATCAGGAGGACACAGAAACGGGTCGACTTATTCACGGAGCTTGGAGGGAAGAAACAGAATGTATGTTCCCTATTGCAGCTTCCTCAGACAGAAATTCATCTTTGCAGGCAAAACAAGTGAGAGAGGAGAACTGCAGCTACTTCAACACAAACAGAGCAGTAAACTGGCAAGAGAACGCATTGTCTTGATTACTTATTCTTCCTCCACACTGCCAATACTACAACAACATTATTGCAATAGCCATTAGAAGTTTAAAAAATATGCACAAAGCAATTTTCACAACAGGATGTACCGGTTACAACTTGTTGCTCATCTGACAGCTGCTGACAGAGAGTCTGGAAGTCCCTTGTTTTTAGGTCCCGGTGTTTATACAGCTTTGCCTTTGGGTTCCACAAGTAGTCATGCTCTGTATATACAAGGACACACAATACTAGATGGTGATGTTAGACAAACACTGTTCCAACTTAAAAAAAAAAAAAAGCGAGGCATTTAACATTCTTCTGCATACCCTCTCTCATCCACTTAGACTGCAGTCAACCCTTCTCCATTAAGGGACAAAATCTGCCCCCATAAATCGATTTTTCAAGCGCATTTTTGCCTTTATAAAATAAATGATGCTTTTAATTAAAAAATATTAAATAGAGAAGTGATTCTTTTAAATATTAAATTAAAACAGTAGGTGGCGGTAAGTCAATGTCTTTATGAGTGAGCCATTGATTCATTCATCAGAAACGAACTGTGTTTATGAATGAATCATTGACTCTCACAATTAGGTCATGAAACACAGCTGTGTGTTGGAGATGCACAACTATTATTTCGTTGCAAAATAGAGTAAAAAATACTCTACAATAGCCTACTTTTTAAAATGAGCATCACTTAATATTACCCTTTCATTTATTGAACTTTTTCAGTTAATAAACTGATTTATTAAAAGCAATGTCACATTTGCAATCGTGTGGATATTGGGGAAACATTGTATTCTTGCTCGTATAATATATGACCAACATTAAAAACAAGGACTTACACAAGGTATGTTTTTATATCGAAGAGAGTTTGAATCTCAAATCGATCGCTATGCACGGTCTGTGTTTATGCAGGGTATAGTTAACTTTCAGGTAACTATGTAGCAAATTCACCTCAAGTTAGCTAAATCCCATAGAAAGTCTATGGAGTGGTGGCTAACAGCAGTTATCAAAACCAAAAACATTCAATGTCTAAATTACAGCCTGGGCACATTAAATTTGACATTTATTGGTATTTTAAGCATTAAATTAAGCAAATTTTCTGTTTTGGGTTTACACATGACAACTTACCAGCATAAGAAATATATTAGTTGGCACTCCTTTTCTTCGCTCCACTGCTGCTGAGAGGCCACCATTTTGTTTAAAAATTTTCTGAAATCTCCAAGCCGGTCACGTGATCGGCGGCTAGCATTCTGATTGGAGGATCTTCAAAAGTTGCCCTCGACCGATCTAAAGATCCAGATAGAAATATGTTGCCCATTCTCAGTGAGAAAGTGCCCAAGCAACATTGCCCGGGAACATTGCTCAAAAAGTTACCCTGTGTATCATCACCTTTAGTCTTTCTCAGGAGAAACATCTGAAAAAGGGAGAAAAAAAAATAATAATAATAATTCTCTCCATTTAAGAGAAATAAATGAAATATTGATCTACTTGTTTTGTTTTCTTACTAGTTCTGAATAGTTGATTTCTCAGACTTTGACATTTCATAAATTAAATTAAATTAAATTAAATTAAATTAAATTAAATTAAATTAAATTAAATTTAATTTAATTAAATTTAATTTAATTAAATAAGCTGACTTTCTGACCACACACTTTTGAAGTACTCAACTTTTTGGAAGTGGGAATAAAAATATGTTAGAACAACAGTTTTCCTACAAATTTAGTCGTAACTTGTTTAACAGAGTCTGAGCAAACAAGTCTACATTGTGTGTGTGTCTTTGCCTGTGTTATACAATTCAACATTTGTGCCTCAGTATTATTGATACTTTCTATGGGCGCTCTCTCTCTCTCTCTCTATCTCTCTCTATCTCTCTCTCTCTCTCTCTCTCTCTCTCTCTCTCTCTCTCTCTTAGCAGTGTGTTCTGAATGCAAAAAATATGTTATATAGTAATTAAAATGAACAGATGTACAGGAAAGACCCTTCACCTTATTAACTGATTCTGAGTCTCCCAATGTATTGAACTCAGCATCAGTGATACTCCAAGCATTGTTATGCAGCACTTGAAGCTCAGCACAGCTAATGATTACCAGACAATTTGCAAGACATATGCAAATCTGTTTTTGCAATGGCAAATCAAATTAATAAAGCTCATACGTTTGTGATTTTCACTTTTTTTTTTTTTTTTTTTTTTGTATTTTTTTTCTTTAGAGCGCAAATAAGCAACAGATGTTGTATCAGACAAAGTATTTTTAATTGGTTTCATTTACTTCAAATTGTCATATTAAGTATATATATATATATATATATATATATATATATATATATATATATATATATATATATATATATATATATATGATTGTTACATATAATACAATATAAATTAATTGTATAGATATTTTTAATATATGTACATAAAAAATACTCTAGGGATTTTGTATCTTCATATAAACAGAGAATGTACATATGTGAAAATTATATATAGTCGTATGGGTAAGATATGGCATTTTCGCTCCTGATATAGGTCAATATGTATGGCTAAAAAAGGTTGTCCTGAAAATAACCTGCAGTCATTACCTTAAAAGGCTACTTACACCTTTTCTTAACTTGTTTATATAAATTAATGTATTTAGATTGATTCAGTGATGTTAAATCATATTTTGAGTTGATAAAACCAGTTCATTTAGACTATCCTTTTTAGGTTTTAATGTCTGGAACTCGAGTATTATTCGAGTAAATTTAAATTCACCAGGAACTTCAGCAGATGGTCCAATATTGTGAACCCACATTCTACCATTCAGTTCCCTGTGTCAATGCATCAAAGCAATCGCCAGGACCTTTGCCTGTACAAGCTCAGATACATGTTTTCATGCTTTACTATGAACAGTTTTTTTTTTTTTTTTATGCTACCTAGCAGCCAGACCTTTTCATGTGGTGGCATGACACTTGCAGTGCTTTGAAGCACTTTACACTGAATATACATTTATTTTACCTGTCAGATACAGAGACAAATATATAAATAACAAGGTCTCCATGTCTTTGATGTCAAATGTCTATACCTGGGAAGTAACAGCAGAGATGCTTTTATGCAGTGCTGTATACCATTACTCTGTCTATTTAAGTTTGTCTTGATGAAACTCACATGAAAGCCTACATGATCTATATTTAATGTCTTATGGACACACTGATATATGGAGTCAAAGATCATCAAAGGGTCTCGCTGGTTCCTCATTTTGAATTTGGTGAGATAGCCATGGGCCGAGAGTAACTATAGTTTTCTGAGACTGTCACTTTTTTTACATGTCAATATTTATTAGGGTATATTTATTTTTAAAGATATTTTCTGTATAGATGCATGTTGTCACAATGGACCCTGTAAAAATTATGAAACACACAATATGTTTTCTGTTTAATTGCAGAAATTTAAATTAAATTGCAGAAATTATACAGAAATATAAAACATTGCCTCCTCTAGTATACTTTAGCATTTTTTTTAAATAATACTTATTACAGAAATAATATATTTTAAAAGAATAAACTTAAGTGTGAACTAAATGTAATGTTGTCTGACACTTAACTGCACGTTAACTGAAATTAAATGAAAATGTATTATAGTTTAATGTCATATAAAATGCAGTTAGATTAACTTTAGAGTGCTAAGGTACGTCAACTTAAGTAATCTTTATATGTATTTTTTTTTATAAATAGTTTGACTTTGAAATATGAAATAAATGTACTATACCAAATGTACTGAAAAGCATTTATGGTAAACAAAATTATATTTTCATTGTAAAGATAGTCCACTGAAGGCGAGCGTAGTGAGAACCCAAGTGCAGTTTATTTACAGAGTGATCCAAAACATCCAAACAAGAAACAAAGATTGACTAGACTTGACTTGAACAGACTTGATGAGGCATGAATCAGACTTGACAGAAACAGACTAGACTCACCCAACAGCAGCAACATTAATACACGACAGGGAACAAGGCAAAAACATGACTACTTATAACAGACAATGAGGGTCACATGACATGAACAAACCAATGAGCAAACAGAACTGATAATCACATGACAAGACAATTAACCAATCAGAACATGACATAATGAACAAGAGGAACCAATAGCATGAAGACAAGAGGGGCAAGGGAAGCATGACTTAAACAGCAATCAAACTACAACAAAATAAAAGACATGAAAACATGAACATGACATAACCCAAAACATGAAACAAAATCCACATTACATTCATATCATTTCTATTGAAACTTTTTTTCTTAATTTACATGTATTTGTAATTGCACATTTGTGATGATGAAGTTTATTAAATATTTTAAATGTTTACTTTAAATGTAACATTGAACAACACAACAATTAAAATTTAAATCTAGTTTACATGTGCTTTCTTAATTTGGTCAGCACATCAAAAAAGTGTATTTCTTCAAACAATGCCAAAAGCTTATTAAAATGTACTTTAAAGTAAATGTTTTAATGTGACTTTCTTTTAAATTGCTACATTTCTCATTTTCATTTCTCATTCAGCTACATTTCTCATTTTAATTTAGCTTAACTTGGTGTATATAAATTGACATTATGGACATACAAGTAGAGGACATTATGGACATACAAGTATATATATATATAGTAAAATGACAAAAAGACTACAAATTTACTAAAACAAACCAAATTAAAAAATACTAAAACTTAACAAATACTGACAATTTGCAAAAATGTTAATTTTCAAAATTACAAAAATTTAAAATTACACAACAGAATTACTAAAAACTAAAATATACATGAAAATGGAAAATATATAAATAAAAACTTATTCAAATATTAAAAACTATTACAATAGCTCAATAATGCTAAAATAACAGTTATAAACTAAATGTTTGACACAACTTAAAAAATGTACAGACAAAAGTTCAAAAGCTAGTTACTGAAATACAAAATTTGTGAACATTTCCAACTTTCCCATGTGACAACTTGCCCAAGTCTCCCCTGTATGAAAACAGATTACCCTAAATGTTAATGCAGTGTTTGTTTATCATGCATGGAGTGCAAAAGTGCTCAAATCAGTAATTTATCAGTTCAGAAGGAAACATGGTACACAACTGGAAAATAATTAAGTGATGGTTTAAATGGAAGCGATTAAGTTATCTCAGCATGGTTGTTTTCTGTGGCTGCTTATTCTGGCCTGGCTGTCCCTTGATGTCTCTGTGACTTTAAAGTCAAATTGGAGCCAGAACTCCTGAACTTTTCTTTTTATTTTGAGGATGATCAACCATTACATTCTATTATCAACAGCTCTGTTTTTCCCTGAGCTGTCAAGAGCTGCTGAAATTAAACAATGATCATTAGTGCCTTGAAAACATCCACACGCTGGAAAACATATGGGTGGATATCAGTGCTCATGTTTGAATACTATAGGAAACAGAAGAAATGTCTTATCAGTCAGTTGTATTGACATCTTCTGTCTCTTTTCTGCTTCAGGAATGCCACAGTACAATTCATCTTAATTAAAAAAAAAAAAGAAAAGAAAAGAAAAGAAAAGAAAAGTAAAATAATTTTAAATTATTCTTACATTATTTTTAATTAAATACAAATTTATTTCAAAAATCTTTGTTATGAATGAATAATTGCTTCATTCCTATTACATATATATATATAAACCTTGAGCTTAAACAGTTTAATGTGCCATAAAACCATAATCTGAGCTAATTTCTCTCAGCAATCCTCTTTAATTTTCCTCTTAACAACTTTTCTTTATTACTATAACAGAAGAAATAGCTTTTCAACCTATAAAGAGGCCTGGCACATTATACAATGATGCAATAAATACTGAATATCAGACATAGGAAAAGAGGACCAAAAAGACTATCTGATTTTGAACAGCCACATTGGCCATATGAATAAATGATGAGAAACCCCTGGTTTCCAGATACCCAGCCCAGGTCTGAAGGAAATAAAATTTACTAATACTGAACACTTAAATCTTTATGATAAACCTCTAACCTCACCTCACAAATCTGAAACATGTTTTTGTCAAATTATCTAAATCTAAATATACAATAGAATGCAATGGTTAAGTTTGGGTATGTTTATTTCCTTAGTGGTTAAATTTCTGACTTTTAAAGTGTTGTTGTTGTTGTTTTATTATTATTATTATTATACAGATGTATAATGTATAAATAGTTAAAAGAAGGGCAATTCAAACAATCATAAAGCCAGCAGAAAGTAAACAGATAATATTCATACTGTATTGAAACACCACAGTAAGCATAATATCAATATGTGCATTACAAAACAGATTTATTGTATCATGATCCTTGGAATAATTTACTCAAAAAAGAAAATTTACTCAGGCCATCCAAGATATAGATTTGTTTGTTTCTTCATGTAAACAGATTTGGAGGAATTAAACATTACATTGCTCACCAATGGATCCTCTGTGGTGAATGGGTGTTAGTCCAAACAGCTGATAAAAAAAAACAAACAAAAAAAAACACATCAAATCTGTTCACATTAAATTTCTATTTAAATGAAATATTTCTGATTCAGAAGTTTAATAGAACAGCTCTATGCAATTAAATTGCTTCAGATAAATTTGTCAAACCTGATTTATTGGGATGCATATGCACTTTTTCAACATGTTATGGCACATTGGGAGATGTACACAGTTATGGATAAACATTTACTTTTCAAGCAAATGAAATGCATCAAAAATGTTACTACATTACAAATTTTAGTGATCTGATTTAGTTAATGTATGCTGAGACAGGTGTATAACGCATGGTAAATGATGTTCTAGGTTGGTAATTGCACACCTGCAAAACAAATGTAAGCACTGTCATTTTACCCCTTTGTAGGTCATTGTACAAGCATCAGACAACAGAACGCAATCTGACTGAATGTCAGACAGATAAAGTAAGAATATCCCACATCCAACTTTAAACATTTGTTAGGGATTTTTTAGAGTGATCTTTGCCATTTATGAGATGCATAAACTAAATATCTTTAGCAACTTTGAATGAGATGAACTGGGATGTTTTTCTTAATTAGTTTTACTTATTTTTAAGTTGCATTTAATATATATATATATATCTGTGTTTTTTTTTTTTTTTTTTTTTTTTTTTTAAAATTTTTACAATTCTGCAGGAGCATTAAATCTAAAATAAAACACTGATACACCATAATGCACCCATAATATTTTATCTACTGTTGTTGACCCAACCAATCCACTTAGATGTTATATTCTAAAAAGAGATTTACCTGCTGGTGGACCAAAATATCTCTTTTGTCATTTGTGACAGGTTTCGAATGTAAAAATGTCAGTTGTAACCTTTGAAGAAATACCCTTTTCCAAAAGCTTTTTAGGGCACTGTCAAGGATCCGACAAAATCAGCACTCAGCTGTCAAGAACATTGTTTAATGTGCCTTCATCAAAATGTCTGTAATTTGTAGAAAATGTCATGTCAGCATTGCCCTTGTACGTTATTATTCACTCTTTTCAGGTGCGTACAATATATTTCAAAAGAGGGGGAAATCTTGAAGAGCATCTCAGTGTATGAAACAACTGTCACATTATCAAAACAGGCATGAAATTAAATGTTCAATAAAAGAATGTATTCACAGACATTGTATTCATATTACATTTTAATGCATATTTTATTACTATTTACAATCGTTTGCTGTTCAGATTTGTTTTAAAGAGAAAACATAGGTTACACTGGAATAACAACCCATAAGCCTATATTCTGATAAGGTTGTAACAAACAGTAGAATAGATATGATTTACACAGTGTCCTCTAATGCATTTTAATTTATTTTGCTGTGCATTGAAGGCAGTTGTTGTTGTTCTTTCGTTCCTCAGTCTTTTCAGGAAGCCATCAAAAGATACGGCTGAACCATCAGTCTCACCGCTCTGGGAGCCTTCAGGACTGATAATCGCTTTCAAACATTGTTTTCTGTCAGTGAGTAACACAGCAGATATGAATGATAGCCATGATATCATTGCCTGCTGAGTCTGCATGAATTACGAAGTCAGTTTGGTGTCACAACTCCTGTATTTTATGGCTTTATGGTGGAGATATGTTTAATAGGTTGGCTGCTGGTGGTCAGCATGAGGTCTTGATGATAAAAGAATGAATTTAAATGTTTAATCAGTATTGTTATTTGGTTCTTAAAGACATACTTTATCAAAGTTGGCATATTAAATTGGTTATAATTTTGATTGCATTAGTTAATTCAGTTGTTGAGAGTGAAAGTGAGCTTTTGATGTGCAAAGAACCTCAATGTTATGTGATATGACAGCAAATGCCATATGCTGAGAATTATTTCTGGACCGTAATACTATACTATATTTGTATTTTTTTCTATTTCTTTATAGACTGGTGTTTCTACACAGACTACATACATAGATAAATATTAATACAATTATGCAAATGTTTATTCTATATTTGAAATCATTTATTTTGGTGTAACTCCCATAATTCATTTTCTATAATGAATGTAAATTTTTCTACTTCTCTGCTCTCACTTTGTCTGGTTTCAGCTAGGATCTGAACGGAGTGACAATGTTGCCAGCTGCACTGAATACATGCTCAGAGGGAGTACTCGTAGCACATATAGTTAAAATGTGCCCAAATAGGCGACACAATATTTGGCTTAGGCACTAGATTCGTGGCCATTTATTTATTTATTTATTTTTTTTTTGCTTTTTTTTTGAATAATGTTCTCAACTGTAAATAATAGTCTATACCAAATAAGGGCAGTATCGCTATAAGCATTTGCAATTAAAATCTAACTTCAACTGTTTACGTTATGCTTTTGTCTTGTATGCCTGTGTTTGTGTGTATTCTATTGAACATTATCTGTAGACACTGAAACCTAGCATTTAATTAATAATAATCAGACACACACACACAATATAAATACCCCATATGTTTAATGGACTGTCCCTCTGTCTTTCATGGGAAGCTTTTTTTTTTCTTTCCCTTTCTTTCTTTTTTTTTCTTTTCTCTGGAAGCCTTTGAACATAGGACGGGAGACAGTAAATTATGATAACAATGTATTGTGTTTATAGTTCATATCACACACCAAATGTACTCCTGTAACTTTCACAAGTAAAAAAAAAATTATAGTGATGACCTCAACACAGCAGTCAGCGCTCATTACTGCGGTAATGCAGTTATCGTCAGAGCCCTAATGGAGATGCCAAACAAAAAAACCTTTGACCAACCACCTTGAGCTGACTGCATATATTTAATACAGTACCTGGATGCATTCAGAATTACTTAACCCAGCAACATGCACATGACAAATCAAAACATTATCCTGAATGTGTGTGGAAACAACGTGAATGTACTGAAATGTGTCTGTGCATAAATACAATGTAGGATCTGTGTGTCGAGAGTGCTCATACATGATTTGAATATCAGGCTCACGCTTGCTTACTGTATGATTCCTGTATGTCACCGCAATCATCTTTACCTTGATTGCAATCCTCAAATATCAAAACTTTAGTAGAGAGAAGCTGGTTATCCAACAGAGAAACGTATTTTGCATATAATTTGGCCATACAGTGGTGGGATGTTTCCGGTCTGTATTTAACGGGCTGACTGTGATTTGATTGTTCTGTGTAATTCTTTCTGTGTCTGTGTACCCATCCCCCCCCCACACACACACACCCTTATTTTTTATTTACATTTTTATTTATTTTTTGTGAACATTTTCTTCATTGCCATTTACTTTTGTTAATAGAACAATACTGTGTTTAAGACTACTTTTTATTATTTGTTTTCAGTTTTTGCCTTAGAGCATCACAAATTCAAATCTAAATCACAGCTGGGGATTCTCTGAGTGTTCTCTTGTCATTAAATCCAGTTCTCTCACCCACATTTATTCTGCCAGCACTGCTTATTTTTCATTTTAAATAAATCGGGTCTTCCTTTCTTTCTCATATAAGCAATAGTACTACTACTAATAACAACAATGTATCATGAATCTGACCATGAAAGAGTTTAAAGCAGAAGTCGATATTTATGTTTTCCTCTCATTTGTCTTCATGTGAATGATAAATACAAACTGAGATTTGATCCAAATGCAGGAGCATATGTTTGGGGTGCCGCTGATAGTGCTCTTCCCAGCTGAACACGGCCTTCCTCTGCACTTGGCTGCACCTGCACCTGCTTTTCTACAGAACTTCTTCCAGGTAGTTGAATTAAGAAAGACTTGCAGAAATGCGAGTAAATATCAACTTTGATAATCAAAAGCAATGTGCAGCCTTATCACAAAGTATCACAGGCCATTTTAAGCTGAAAATGTACGATACAGGTTGGATTTGATTTTCTAGTGTGATGCCTTCTTAAGCCGAGTGTACACTAAGCATCTGAAGCTTGCTGCCCTTTCATCTATTAATATTTTAAAATATTATAGCCTGTGACTATAGTCGACAACAAAACCTCCTGATTGCTGACAAGATCTGAGTATGTCTGGCAGTCCTCTGTTAAACTGGGCTGAAATCTTGCAAACTCTTTAGAAAAGCTGAAATCTTTTTTTTTTTTTTTTAATGCTTTTGAAATTCTTCTTTGCTCACCAAGGCTGGATTTATTTGATTAAAAATATGGTACAGACACCAGCAATTGTGAATTATTATTAGAATATATAATATAATATAATATAATATAATATAATATAATATAATATAATATAATATTAAAATATACAGACAGACAGACAGATGTATAGGAGTTTGTGACATATGCAGGGTAAAAAGAAAAAAAATAATAATAATAAAAGTTAAGAATTGTCCCTAGCTTCGCCTCTCTGATTGCTTTTTGAAAAGCATTACATCCACTCCACTTCCTGCTGAGTCTTTCAGCACTACATTATAGACTTTAGTTCTGAAAATATACTGCATTCATCACTTTTTGTCCCTCTTTAGACTGCTAAATGTATCCCAGTCAAAGATGCTGAATACCAAAGGACAGAGAGTAGCAAGCAAAGAAAAATAAATAAATAAATAAAACATTTGCCACCACAGCTTGAACTACAACACAAAGAGCAGTGTTACCACACGACAGCATTTGAACTATTTATGTGTCTCTCACAACAAAAGTTCCTGCACTAGGGAGCTGAGAATCAGTCACCTCCGTGGGCTATGTTTATGAAGATGAATTTCTCATAGATGGTTTTGCAACAGGGGATTTTTCAGTAGCTGTGGGCCTAGTGGTTGGTGGGTAATGGTTCAACGAGATGCAGAAGGCCTCTTTGCTGTGGCAAACATTTCATGAATTTCAAATAATTTTGGATGAAAAGCTTCTGCTAAATGAATATATGTAAATATGAATTTTGGATGCTCTCTTGTGCACTTTGGCACATTGATGTGTAATTTTTCTAGGTTGTCAGGCATCAGTGCACTTGTCATCAGTTATTCTTCTGATCTCTTGCAGTCTTTATGAACCAAAAATTTCAATTCTGCACAAGACTTTCTGCCATTGGTTCTCACTTTGTGATTTCTGGACTATTGCATGCTGTAATCTCTTTTCCTGCTTGCCTTTCTAGAATGGTTTCTCAGTTGCAAATCGCCCAACAAAACCACCTCTTTTAAGACTTCCCATGATTGAAATATTTACTTTGATGGTGAATGACTCCTCCAGATGCTGAGCAAGCACTTCACTGGATTTCCAAGTTTACTCTCATTGACTTTATACATTTCTTCGAATGTGTGACAGCTTTAATACAAAAACAAAAAAAATAAATAAAAAATAATAAATAATAATAATGATAATAATAATAAAAATAATAATAATAATAATAATAATAATAATAATGATAATAATAATAATAATCTTGCTGAACTAAAGGCCACAGATCATTTTCTGAGGCACAAATCATGTTTTTTTATTCTTTTTCTTATGTCTTTTATTTAGTTAGTTAGTTAGTTAGTTAGTAATGTGAACTATAAAACTAAACTTGCGTAAAATTTGTTTGCTATTCCATAGTTTTGTATTATATTACATTATTTAGTAGAAATCAATAAAGCAAAAACAAATCAAATTGTGTATATAATAATAGATAGATAGATAGATAGATAGATTTGCTTTTTAAAGTTTCTCTCATTTTTAAAAAATGGTTATGTTTATTTAAAATGTTTATTGCTAGGCAAAAATAAAGGTTTAATTTTGGTAACAGGGTTGCACACACCATAAAATAAATAGACAATAAAACAGCTCAAATAACATTTTATTGGAGGTTGATGATCAACATCCTCTGTAGGTTAAGTACCTCAGTCTTTTCACTGATCATCTTGTTTTTTATATATATATATATATATATATATATATATATATATATATATATATATATATATATATACACACACACAATTATCCAGACTAATTGTCCAAATGAGAAACAAAAAATGTATTCATTCATTCATTCTTATGTTTATTGATTTATATTTGTTTGTTTGTTTCATTAATTGTGCAAATGAAATTAATGTCATGTTTTTCACATAAATCTTTTAACAGTTTTACTAATGTGAATACACTTCGACCAAAATCGTCCTAAGGTGTGTTTCCCATACAACGATGTAACTCGCTGATTAACCACCATAGTACGATGCATTGTTGTTGAAACGAGCTAGCTAGTTACCACTGTTTCCCAAACACTGTTGCATCTCCATCGTTTGAACCACATTAGTTCAACAACATAGGGCCATTGTTAATGACATCACATGCATGTGGTGTAGGAATAACTTCTGCTATTTTACAGATTAAACATCTCTAAGATGGTGTTGTATTGAACATGGCACCTGTTGACTAATTTATGATTTTTTGTTCCCTGTAATTTTGCTTTATTTGATGTTTGATTCACCGTGGGTTCCCTTTTACGTCATACTCCGGAGTTCCCTTAGGTATTTGTGCACATGCACTCTTCAAAAATTGAGCTTTTAGAAGAAGCGCAAACATACAGTACATAGATTAAAAAGCATTTATATTTAGATAGAATGGAATATATAGATTACACTGCATATAAGTTCGGTTACTGTGCTCAAGAGCATATTTATTTAAGCCCATATTCCTTTCTAAAAAGAAACTGCTTCTAACCACAGGTGGAGAGCTGTAGTTCCAACCATGTAAGTTTGCGACGCTGTTTGCGAATGTTCGTGTGATCTATGATTTTGGGAAACACCAAATCATTGAACTATGTTGGCAACGACGGAACTTGCGACAATAGTTGGCTAACAATGCTTTTGGGAAACGCACCCCACGTCCATGTTTTGAGGGCATTTTATGGGGTTTATTGATCTGTGATGGCCTTTCAAAAATGCCTGCTTGATAAAGTAGGAAAGTATTCCATCAGGGCAGTACTGATGTGATTTCTCTTTGACAGCCCCCTTTCAGCATGTTTAATGCAACGCACAAGGTCATGTAGATGTATGCATAATGGACCTCACGTTGCCAGTGACTCATTAGCATTCTGAGAAATGCAAACCCCAATAATCCCCCATAAAAACCTCAATTAAAGCTGTTAGGTTTGCTGTGTCTCAAGGAAAATAAGACTGGCAGAGTCATTTGTTAATGTCTGAGCCTGTTTATCAAATGGAAATTAACAAGTCAATCTTGCTCCTACAGTGAGCAGAACTTATATGAAAGCTGATTAGTATGTAATGTTATGGATATACTTTATGACGAGTGATTCAGTCATAAATGCAAAATGTTAGGACAAGTTAAGTTCCAGAGTATTCAATATATTCAAAGTAATGTTATATCAAATATGACATCCATCATAGAAAGTATTTATACAGTTCTTGTATATTATTGTGATCATCTAAAAAGAGTAAACATTAATTTAAATATTAACTTAAAATTCATTGTACGCACATATAAAGTTCTTGTTTTCTTGCATTAAGAAACTTCATAATGCAGTTTCCATGCCACATAAATCTTCAGATTTTATTTACTGTATTTTACTAGTTGGATTGTGTGATGCGTTGGGTGGATTAGTCAGACTGTGTAACGTTTGTGTCCCAGAGATGAGTCTTTGATCCGGCTGTGCTTTAAAGGAGTTGATAATGCCACCAGAGTGATGTTTTGAGAAGCAAGGATAAAACTGATAAACTGATGCTTCCTTTTGAGAGTGTGTTGCATATTTAGCTGTCCGTTGCTCCTGTCAAAATGCTCTTAGTCCCTGAACAAATCTACTGAAATCTCTCATAAAGACATAAGAAGTTTTCCCTCTCTGTTTGCCTAATGGCACTCCACTATTATAATAATTGAGCTTTTCCATTTCTAGAATGCACTTTCATTTTGCTTTCATATATTATGTACTAAACGTACATTACAGATGAAGGCGACAATGCAATAAATCTTTATTGCTGCTGTTTTGGGAAATCTGTGGAGCCATGGCACAGATATTGTTGTAGGTATCAGGTAGAGTTTCTGTCAAAGGGGAAGCTGTGCTGCGCTGAATACTGCTCTTATTATGAAGACAAAAGGGGAGGTGTTGAGGGAGTCATTAGAGCAACTTTTCTTGCTTTTAAAAGAGCATTGTTTTACCTTAATTACTGACAGGAGCCTTTGTAAAGGGAATTAGCGTATGTGTCAAGTGTGAAATAACATCGGTAAATGTAGTATATACCAATGTAACCACACTTGTAGCCTTCAGGGAAAGGTGACAATTTGTAGAGGATTGGTAGTAGAGATATAAGAGAGAGCAGTGAAATTATTTTCATGAAATGACACATTTATTCAAATTTTTATTACAACAATACATCCAGATGTCTATTCATTCATTCATTCATTCATTCATTAAACTGTAATTTCCAATGCTATTCATAAGCTTCCCAATTTTATTTTAGTTTAGTTTAGTTTAGTTTAGTTTAGTTTAGTTTAGTTTATTATTATAATTATTATTATTATTATTATTATTGGTTTTATTAACTAAGAAGTGCTGTATCTACCAACTAAAAAGCAGCTTGTTTCGAACCTATTGATTTCAGTGCTTTTCATATGCTTCCCAATATTTTATTTTATTATTTTATTTAAAGTTATTTTAGTTATTTTTTTATAATTATTATAATTATTATTATGTTTATTCAGCTTGTTTCAAACCCATTGATTCAAGTGCTTTTCATATGCTTCCCAGTATTTTTAGTTTTAAATATTTATTTTATTTTATTTTAGAATTTTAATTTTATTTCAGCTTTTTTTCAAACCCATATCTTCTGGTACTTTTTGTATGTTTTGTTTTGTCTTGTCTGTTTTATTTATTCAACTTGTTTTGAACCCAATGATTTTTCAAATCAAATAATGGCAAAATTATTGGCAAAATGATGCCATTGACGTCAAACCTGTTGTGACACATTTGTAACTGCACTAAATTGGATTTGAGAGCTGCAATAGAGAGGAAGATTTTTAGTAAATAGCATAACTGCATAGTCCACGAGTCAAAATGACTACTTTAATGCTGTTTTGTGTTCCATTCTGCAGCATAAATAGTTGGAATGACATGAGGGTGAATAAATTACATTTTCATTTTCTCTTCCTCCCTATCCTACATTCCTCTGCCATTCCTCAAATTATCTGGATTTTTAAACCAAAAACTATTCCTCTCATGTGAACAAATAGACATATATTGTGCCCACAAAGGGGTAAAGCATAATTGAAACACACCATATAATTTCAGTAAATGTTAGTATGGCTTCAGGTTCAACAATTTGGACTGCAATAACATAGCTTCCTCAAAAGTTCATTAGAATTTATGAGATTTCATAGGAAAAACCAATCCATCTTTTTTATTTCCACCTCTAAAATTAGCTTATCTTAAACCCGGGTGATAATTACGTCACCTCTAATGGACCTAGATGGTAGATTACTAGATGTGGCCTCAATCAGGAGATGCTTTTGTGATGGAAAATATGTCAGAATCCAACATATTCATATATAATATGCAATAGAAATAGGACTGTCTAGCATAATTTTTGAGAGAAGCCCATATTTCCCTCAATTACGACATAATCCTCTAGTGATGAAAGCACCTATTTCAGATTTTCAGACTCTCATTAGACAGTAATTGGACTGCAAATCAACTGTCTACCCAGACCTATGCTTCACATTTATGTAACATATTTATTTGGACAAGCATTACCTTGCCTTATAAAACCATTCAGAGAGAGCACTGGAACAAAAACGCCCCAGTGGATGTTTAGTGATTACTGGATAAAGTGTTCAGTATTTACCACGTAATAAAAGGGTCAAGTGCAATTGAATTGTTATTTGTCTTTTGAGTGAATATTTTTACATAATAACTGTTGCACCCACCTGTGTCGTGTAATATTGGGTTTCCACAATCCTCATATGAACGGTCTTCTAATAAATTTGGTAGATGGTGAATTTTTGTAGTGAAATATTCTGAGAAATATTCACATTATTAAAAAGAAACTGTCTGTGTGGCAACCACCTTCTTCTCCAAAGATATGCAATATTTGATATAGTAATATATTAGTTACCCGTGTTTAAGACATTGAAGTGTCAAGACTTAAGAAAGATTGTCAACTATGGACACAAAATGAAGGTTTCTTACAATATAAAACAGGTATTCCATAATGTTGTGAAAAATGCAGTTCAGATTGCATTACATGCATTACAAGTGTCTAACACCACCTACAGACATTTCCCAAATTTAAACTGAGATATACTTCCATGTCTGACAAGTACTTTTGTTTCTAGTTTGATCTGTGAGATATATTTAAACAGGAGTATTTTTATTTTATTTTATTTTATTTTATTTTATTTTATTTTATTTTATTATTTATTTTGTATATTTTAAATAAATATGTATTTTAATTAATTAATTAATTAATTAATTAATTGTATTTATTTTATCAAGTGCCTTACTGCTTATTTAAATTAATGACTTAACCCTTCAGTAACACATTTCATTATATTCATTCATGGATTCACTCACTCACTCAAGTGCTATTAAGATGTGGTTCCTGACATGTAAACTAGGGTTAATAGTAGCTAATTGACAAGTGCTTCATCCCAAATCTCTTACTTCCTTGACTGGAATGCTGTATTGACCAATCAATAATGAGGACTGGAACTATCGGTCGTAACCAATGCTCTTTTGTGTTCATTTATTTATTTGTCAACACAAACATGACCTACATTGATATCCGTGCCCTATCAAAACTCAAAATCTCCAGTTGACACAAACAGCTCGAACTCAATAATTCCTTTCACATTTGACCTAAAGCTTTTCACACTTTTGTCAAGCTTTTTTTCCTCTCAAGAGGCAGGGCAGTTCACCGATCACATTATTAGATTGATTGTGCCATTTGCCCTCGCCAAAGGAGTCCCTCTGCATTTATCAATAACTTTGTGTTGATTTTTCAAACTCACAAACATGTCAATAAAGCTTTTTATGACCAAAATGGGTTTTTGCAGATAGCTGTGGTACGCTGTTATTTGACGTAAGAAATAGGAGTCTATTAATGGACATATATTAGGAAGTTAAAGGAATAGATCATGCAAAAACATTCTGTTATCATTTATTCACACTAACCTATATGGATAACAGGTTTTTCAGTGATTAACTTACACTAGGCCTATGACCATACGCTGGAATGCCACTCTCTCATGACCGCGCATACAACGGTTAGCAGAAGCTAGAGATTACAGTTTAAAATAATTGGATTTTTTTTTTTTACATAAACGCATCACTTCACTTCAGAAAGCCTTCATTAACCCCCCCCCCACCCACACCTCTCCACAGTGCCAGAAGCAATCGAATGTGAGCATTTGCCCACTAAAGTCGGTTACGATGACGAACTGCGGGACAGGTCGAGACCCCTGATTAGGGCGACGAACATGCAGATGAGCTTCCCTGAGACGATTTCTGACAGTTTGTGCAGAAATTCTTTGGTTATGCAAACCAATTGTTGCAGCAGCTGTCCGAGTGGCTGGTCTCAGATGATATTGGAGGTGAAGATGCTGGATGTGGAGGTCCTGGGCTGGTGTGGTTACACGTGGTCTTCGGTTGTGAGGCCGGTTGAATGTATGCCAAATTCTCTGAAACGCCTTTGGAGACGGCTTATGGTAAAGAAATGAACATTCAATTCATGGGCAACAGCTCTGGTGGACATTCCTGCAGTCAGCATGCCAATTGTATGCTCCCTCAAAACTTGCGACATCTGTGGCATTGTGCTGTGTGATAAAACTGCACATTTTAGAGTGGCCTTTTATTGTGGCCAGCCTAAGGAACACCTGTGCAATAATCATGCTGTCTAATCAGCATCTTGATAAAAAAAAAAGGAAAAAGGAAGAAAGAGGAAGGAAAAAAGAAAAAAAGGAGGAGAGGGGAAAGGAAGGAAAAAATAAGAAAAGAAAAGAGAACTGTATGTATAAAGTGAAGGGGAATGTACATTGTGAGTTTTTTTTTCTCTCTCTCTCTTCCCACTATTGTAAAGAGAATATTGTTTAGTACTGGTTAATACTTGGATGGAAACCAGGTTGACCAGGTTTTTAGTGGCCTTGCCTCTCTGTTTTTTTTTTCTTCTTCTTCTTCTTCTTCTTCTTCTTCTTCTTCTTCTTCTTCTTCTTCTTCTTCTTCTTCTTTTCTCTTTGTACTTGCATAATAAAAACAATTCTAAAAAAAAAAAAAAAAAGCATCTTGATATGCCACACCTGTTAGGTGGATGGTTTATCTCGGCAAAGGAGAAGTGCTCACTAACACAGATTTAGACAGATTTGTGAACAATATTTGAGAGAAATAGGCTTTTTGTGTACATAGAAAAAGTCTTAAATCTTTGAGTTCAGCCGTTGAAAAATGGGGGCAAAAATAAAAGTGTTGCGTTTATTATTTTGTTCAGTGTAGTTACATCAAGGGTCAAATCAAATATAGCACATTAAAGTTAAAAGTTACACACTTTTTTTGCATGTGCGCTGTACAGGATTTAAAGATTAATGTTTTTGCTCAGGTGCCCGAAATGGCTGCTCAATGGAGAAAAGTTTTGCTCAGCAAGAAAAAGAAAAACAAAAAAAATAGAGGGAACATTGGTCCTGACCCTGTAAATGTGTATTTAAGTCTTGCTTCAGTTTGTCAGAAAAGCATTTTAAGCTTCAGATAATTGCATTTAATACAAATTAACATGCAATTGTCTGAAAATATCACATTCACTTCACTATTATATTTGAGTATATTATTTCTGTATTTTTTTTTTTTTAAGTATTCTAAAGTTATCCATTGTAATGGCATGTATAAGAGAAATAAGAAAGAGAACAACATGAGGGTGCATAAAGAATGACAAACTTTGCATATTTCATAGCTGTTTCTTTAAAACTTTGATGGAAAGCTTTTATTTTAGTATGTGTTATGATAGGTCAAGAAGTGCAAAGCAAATCAATCAAAGAAATCTTTGAAAACAAATGCATGTTCTCTATATTAATCATACCATATCACCATTCTGAAGGTCTTAAGAACAATCCTGATGAAAGTGTAATGAAATATCTACATTTATTTAATGTGACAAACACATTATACAAGCACAAAGCCACAACAACATTAAATATTAAAAGGTTGGTTTTATTGCATTTCAGGCACTTGTGAAGTGTAAGCGCTTTGTGTGTATATTTGCATACCCTCACACTATCAAGCTAAACTCATAAGGCAATATTTATTATAGTAAGGCCAAGGCCTGCTGCAGAGCGCTACCTTTGAGAGACATGCAAGGATGGGTAATTAACACAGCCAATTATGGAAGAATAATCCCCACATGGGTTTTAAAGAAGCTCACATCTGGAGTCAGATCAAACACACGGAGCCGTGAGACTACTGGGGCAAAAACCCCAATCTAATGTAGGCCACTGTTCACTAGTTTGATCATGAGTTTTGGAAGTACAAACTGATGTATACATCATAAATAATCCAAATTGCTACCGACATGTTTCATTTTAGTATTAATTGGTGCCACAATGCATTAAGAGGATTTGCTGTATGCAGTTCAGTGTGGGGAAAAAATGCAGTCAACACTGCAACAGCCTCAATTAAGTACAGCTTATCAAACAATGAGATCCAACAGCATACTTATTTAGACGGAAATTATCTGATAGTGGCATCACATATGGTGAAGGTGAACAAAGATGTGAAATAAGTTGGTGAATCAGAGAAGGTTTCATTTTGTCTGGTTTGTAAATCTGAGTTATTGATTGCATTGTTCAAATCAAAATGAAATACCTTTTGAAACTCATTTTAGTTGTAGTCTATGTTTGCATTTTACTTTCAAGTAAATTGGATATTCCATGAATAAAACTGATTTTATCTATCAGTAATTTATTTAATCATAAAAGGCGTAACATACTAGAAACAAGCCACATGATTGAAAGGGAAGAGATAGAGTTATTTTCGTATCATTAAAAAACTATTATAATTTTTATTAATATTTTGAATTAGTTTTTTTATCTTTAGTTAATTTTTTTAGTATTTTAGATTTTTTTCTTTTTGATTTTCTTTTCTTTTTTTATATAATTTCAGTTTTAGTCATGTTAGTACATAAGTTAAAGTAAATGAAAATGAAAGATGTTACTTTTACAACTAGCTAGAATAAAATAACTTTTAAGTGTTTCATATATATATTTTTTTATTTTATTAAGTAACAAAAATATTTTTCCATGGTTTTAGTTTTAACCATAATAAACCTGCTGAAGCGCACAGGGGAGATGGCCGCCTGCAACACAAACGGGGTAGTGCAACCTGATGTGTGCAACCCACACTACATGTGAAACCACCACACTGAAACGCCACCAACACGAAGAGCTCTAAAAGAGCGCGATGAACTCGTTCAGTCTTCTTCTCTCAGTAGAGTAGTCAGGAGCAGAACGATGTGATCACTCGGCTCCAAAGCAAAAAGAAAATATGCTGCGCACCTGCTGCCTACTTATACTTAGGCTGTGATCAGCGGCTGCTGGATGCAACAATCACATTGCTCGTTTAGTTTACATTCGAAGTAGATTGGTCTCTCTAACTGAGATCCCAATTTGTCGGTCACCGATGTTATGTCGAGAGTGACCGACTGAAAGGTAACTAGTGGTTACACCATGAAATTACAGGTTTTTCTCTTTTTTTT